>NW_028135336.1:0-160201 GCF_964662115.1 Mustela nivalis | reverse complement strand
AGAGGTTTTCAGCTTGGCGCGAACCGAGCTTCGCTGCTGATTCCCCAGCAAGGCTTTGGTCATTAGTTCTGTCGCGGCAGGGAAGAAGAGCCGCGGGAGAACTGGTGCCTCCTGGGCCTTGCTTTCACGGGCTCCAAGTTCGATCCCGGGGTTCACATTGCTAGGCCGAAATAAGCAGACACAGTCACAACCCTTCAGAAGCGTGCGTGGCCTAGCATGGCACGCTATGCCTATTACTATCTCCTGCGGTAGGTCAGGCTTTGTCTTTTGCTTTGGCGCTCAGGCAGACTCGGGGTCTAGGCCAGTGCCTTCACCACAGGCGAGAGGAGGCGACAGGATCACTGCACATGGCCCGTGCACTGGGATGGGGAACTGTGGGGGCTGTCTCCACTCTTTCCCCTTCACACCCCTTGCCACCCACATCGCTGCCACGTCTTGTTGGAAGACGGCATCTGACTGCCCGTTTCTCCATGGGGTTGTTTCTGCGAGTTCCGTGTATGGCACCTGGTGGCAAGCCCTAGTCTGCCCTTGGAACAGGTGGCCAAGGAGGTGCTGTCCACTTGGGACCAGAGGCACAGGACAGGACTGCCTTCTGCCCAGACTCCTTCCTCAGAGTGTAGCATGCGCCTCTGCCCTAGTCGTCCCCTCATGTCTCCTTAGCAGCCAGGCTTCCATCTCTCTGCACAGGGAGCGGGTGACACTTGTCTTGCCACAGGCCTGCTGTTCTTGCCGCGGCACGCAATCCTGCTTCCCGAGCGTTTCCCGACCCCAAGGCCAACAGCTCCTTCTCTTCTCCGGGGGCGGCGTGCTGCACCTTCCCCACACATGCATCTGGGGAGCGCAATGACAGACGTGTGCAACCACGCTTCTCTCTCAGGCAGAAGGGATGCTAGGGCAAAGAGTATTTTGCTCCATGCGGGTATCTTCCACCGTGCTGCGGAGACAAGCTCAGGCAAGCAGCAGCAGCATCCCCAAACCCAACTCAGATTTCCCAACGAATGCTGTGCTTTCCCAGGGCATAAGACAAGGGAAAGAGGCTTTCGCTGTTTGCCGGTTTCTCCCACTGCGAGACCGGGCTCAGGCAAGCAGCAGCAACCCGCAGAACATTTCTCAGTGAATGTTGTGCTTTCGCAGAGGCTTTGGTTTGGAGCGAACAGCACTTCGCCGCTGCTTCCTCAGCAAGGTTTCAGTCTCGTCAGGGAAGAAGAGCTGCGGGAGAGCTGGTACCTCTTGGGCCTTGCTTTCCCGGCCTCCACGTTGGCGTCTGGGGTTCACCCTGCCAGGCTGAACGAAGCAGACACAGCCACAACCCTGCAGTAGCGTGGGGACCATGGATGGCACCCTATGCACACTACATCTCCCAGGGTAGGCATTGCTCGGCCTTTTACTCTGGCGCTCAGGCGGACTCCCGGACTAGGCCAGTGCTTTCCCACAGGAAAGGAGAAGTGACAGGATCCCTGCACACTGCCCGTGCACTGAATAGGGAGCTTTGGGGGACTGTCCCCACTCCTTCCCCTTAAACCCCGTGCCTCCTCCAAGCTTCCACATCCTGGAGGAAGATGGCATCGCACTCAGCGTTATTTCAGGGAGCTGTTTCTGCGAGTTCAGCATAGGCGCCTGGTGGCTAGCGCATGTCTGCCCCAGGGACAGGTGGCCAAGGAGCTCCTCTCTCCTTGCGCCTAGAGGCTCAGGACAGGCATGCTTTCTGCCCAGACTCCTTCCTAAGCGTTGAGCACGCGCCCTGCCCTACTCATCCCCTCCTCTCTCCGTAGCAGCCAGGCTTCCATCTCTCTGTACAGGGAGCGGGTGACACTTGTATTGCCACCGGCCGCTGTGCCTGCCAGGGCCGGCTCTCCTGCTTCGCAACCGTTTCCAGACCAGAAGGCCTAGGGCTCCTGCTCTTCTTCCTGGGCAGCGTGCTACACCATCCATAGACATGCTCCTGGGGAGCGTAGTGAAAGACGTGTCCCTGTCCTTAAGGCTCTTTCCACAGGCGCAACCGCGCTTCTCTCTCAGGCAGAGGGGTGCTAGGGCAAGGAGGATTTCGCTCCATGCGGGAATCTTCCACAATGTTGCGGAGACTAGCTCAGGCATTCAGCTGCAGCATCCCAACATCCGATGCTGATTTCCCAACGAATACTGTGCTTTCCCAGAAGAGATGCCTGGGCAAAGAGGCTTTCGCTGTATGCGGGTTTCTCCACCCGCGAAACCGGGCTCAGGCAAGCAGCAGAAGAGTCCGCAGAACCGACTCCGATTTCCCAGAGACTGCTATGCTTTTGCAGAGGTTTTCAGCTTGGCGCGAACCGAGCTTCGCTGCTGATTCCCCAGCAAGGCTTTGGTCATTAGTTCTGTCGCGGCAGGGAAGAAGAGCCGCGGGAGAACTGGTGCCTCCTGGGCCTTGCTTTCACGGGCTCCAAGTTCGATCCCGGGGTTCACATTGCTAGGCCGAAATAAGCAGACACAGTCACAACCCTTCAGAAGCGTGCGTGGCCTAGCATGGCACGCTATGCCTATTACTATCTCCTGCGGTAGGTCAGGCTTTGTCTTTTGCTTTGGCGCTCAGGCAGACTCGGGGTCTAGGCCAGTGCCTTCACCACAGGCGAGAGGAGGCGACAGGATCACTGCACATGGCCCGTGCACTGGGATGGGGAACTGTGGGGGCTGTCTCCACTCTTTCCCCTTCACACCCCTTGCCACCCACATCGCTGCCACGTCTTGTTGGAAGACGGCATCTGACTGCCCGTTTCTCCATGGGGTTGTTTCTGCGAGTTCCGTGTATGGCACCTGGTGGCAAGCCCTAGTCTGCCCTTGGAACAGGTGGCCAAGGAGGTGCTGTCCACTTGGGACCAGAGGCACAGGACAGGACTGCCTTCTGCCCAGACTCCTTCCTCAGAGTGTAGCATGCGCCTCTGCCCTAGTCGTCCCCTCATGTCTCCTTAGCAGCCAGGCTTCCATCTCTCTGCACAGGGAGCGGGTGACACTTGTCTTGCCACAGGCCTGCTGTTCTTGCCGCGGCACGCAATCCTGCTTCCCGAGCGTTTCCCGACCCCAAGGCCAACAGCTCCTTCTCTTCTCCGGGGGCGGCGTGCTGCACCTTCCCCACACATGCATCTGGGGAGCGCAATGACAGACGTGTGCAACCACGCTTCTCTCTCAGGCAGAAGGGATGCTAGGGCAAAGAGTATTTTGCTCCATGCGGGTATCTTCCACCGTGCTGCGGAGACAAGCTCAGGCAAGCAGCAGCAGCATCCCCAAACCCAACTCAGATTTCCCAACGAATGCTGTGCTTTCCCAGGGCATAAGACAAGGGAAAGAGGCTTTCGCTGTTTGCCGGTTTCTCCCACTGCGAGACCGGGCTCAGGCAAGCAGCAGCAACCCGCAGAACATTTCTCAGTGAATGTTGTGCTTTCGCAGAGGCTTTGGTTTGGAGCGAACAGCACTTCGCCGCTGCTTCCTCAGCAAGGTTTCAGTCTCGTCAGGGAAGAAGAGCTGCGGGAGAGCTGGTACCTCTTGGGCCTTGCTTTCCCGGCCTCCACGTTGGCGTCTGGGGTTCACCCTGCCAGGCTGAACGAAGCAGACACAGCCACAACCCTGCAGTAGCGTGGGGACCATGGATGGCACCCTATGCACACTACATCTCCCAGGGTAGGCATTGCTCGGCCTTTTACTCTGGCGCTCAGGCGGACTCCCGGACTAGGCCAGTGCTTTCCCACAGGAAAGGAGAAGTGACAGGATCCCTGCACACTGCCCGTGCACTGAATAGGGAGCTTTGGGGGACTGTCCCCACTCCTTCCCCTTAAACCCCGTGCCTCCTCCAAGCTTCCACATCCTGGAGGAAGATGGCATCGCACTCAGCGTTATTTCAGGGAGCTGTTTCTGCGAGTTCAGCATAGGCGCCTGGTGGCTAGCGCATGTCTGCCCCAGGGACAGGTGGCCAAGGAGCTCCTCTCTCCTTGCGCCTAGAGGCTCAGGACAGGCATGCTTTCTGCCCAGACTCCTTCCTAAGCGTTGAGCACGCGCCCTGCCCTACTCATCCCCTCCTCTCTCCGTAGCAGCCAGGCTTCCATCTCTCTGTACAGGGAGCGGGTGACACTTGTATTGCCACCGGCCGCTGTGCCTGCCAGGGCCGGCTCTCCTGCTTCGCAACCGTTTCCAGACCAGAAGGCCTAGGGCTCCTGCTCTTCTTCCTGGGCAGCGTGCTACACCATCCATAGACATGCTCCTGGGGAGCGTAGTGAAAGACGTGTCCCTGTCCTTAAGGCTCTTTCCACAGGCGCAACCGCGCTTCTCTCTCAGGCAGAGGGGTGCTAGGGCAAGGAGGATTTCGCTCCATGCGGGAATCTTCCACAATGTTGCGGAGACTAGCTCAGGCATTCAGCTGCAGCATCCCAACATCCGATGCTGATTTCCCAACGAATACTGTGCTTTCCCAGAAGAGATGCCTGGGCAAAGAGGCTTTCGCTGTATGCGGGTTTCTCCACCCGCGAAACCGGGCTCAGGCAAGCAGCAGAAGAGTCCGCAGAACCGACTCCGATTTCCCAGAGACTGCTATGCTTTTGCAGAGGTTTTCAGCTTGGCGCGAACCGAGCTTCGCTGCTGATTCCCCAGCAAGGCTTTGGTCATTAGTTCTGTCGCGGCAGGGAAGAAGAGCCGCGGGAGAACTGGTGCCTCCTGGGCCTTGCTTTCACGGGCTCCAAGTTCGATCCCGGGGTTCACATTGCTAGGCCGAAATAAGCAGACACAGTCACAACCCTTCAGAAGCGTGCGTGGCCTAGCATGGCACGCTATGCCTATTACTATCTCCTGCGGTAGGTCAGGCTTTGTCTTTTGCTTTGGCGCTCAGGCAGACTCGGGGTCTAGGCCAGTGCCTTCACCACAGGCGAGAGGAGGCGACAGGATCACTGCACATGGCCCGTGCACTGGGATGGGGAACTGTGGGGGCTGTCTCCACTCTTTCCCCTTCACACCCCTTGCCACCCACATCGCTGCCACGTCTTGTTGGAAGACGGCATCTGACTGCCCGTTTCTCCATGGGGTTGTTTCTGCGAGTTCCGTGTATGGCACCTGGTGGCAAGCCCTAGTCTGCCCTTGGAACAGGTGGCCAAGGAGGTGCTGTCCACTTGGGACCAGAGGCACAGGACAGGACTGCCTTCTGCCCAGACTCCTTCCTCAGAGTGTAGCATGCGCCTCTGCCCTAGTCGTCCCCTCATGTCTCCTTAGCAGCCAGGCTTCCATCTCTCTGCACAGGGAGCGGGTGACACTTGTCTTGCCACAGGCCTGCTGTTCTTGCCGCGGCACGCAATCCTGCTTCCCGAGCGTTTCCCGACCCCAAGGCCAACAGCTCCTTCTCTTCTCCGGGGGCGGCGTGCTGCACCTTCCCCACACATGCATCTGGGGAGCGCAATGACAGACGTGTGCAACCACGCTTCTCTCTCAGGCAGAAGGGATGCTAGGGCAAAGAGTATTTTGCTCCATGCGGGTATCTTCCACCGTGCTGCGGAGACAAGCTCAGGCAAGCAGCAGCAGCATCCCCAAACCCAACTCAGATTTCCCAACGAATGCTGTGCTTTCCCAGGGCATAAGACAAGGGAAAGAGGCTTTCGCTGTTTGCCGGTTTCTCCCACTGCGAGACCGGGCTCAGGCAAGCAGCAGCAACCCGCAGAACATTTCTCAGTGAATGTTGTGCTTTCGCAGAGGCTTTGGTTTGGAGCGAACAGCACTTCGCCGCTGCTTCCTCAGCAAGGTTTCAGTCTCGTCAGGGAAGAAGAGCTGCGGGAGAGCTGGTACCTCTTGGGCCTTGCTTTCCCGGCCTCCACGTTGGCGTCTGGGGTTCACCCTGCCAGGCTGAACGAAGCAGACACAGCCACAACCCTGCAGTAGCGTGGGGACCATGGATGGCACCCTATGCACACTACATCTCCCAGGGTAGGCATTGCTCGGCCTTTTACTCTGGCGCTCAGGCGGACTCCCGGACTAGGCCAGTGCTTTCCCACAGGAAAGGAGAAGTGACAGGATCCCTGCACACTGCCCGTGCACTGAATAGGGAGCTTTGGGGGACTGTCCCCACTCCTTCCCCTTAAACCCCGTGCCTCCTCCAAGCTTCCACATCCTGGAGGAAGATGGCATCGCACTCAGCGTTATTTCAGGGAGCTGTTTCTGCGAGTTCAGCATAGGCGCCTGGTGGCTAGCGCATGTCTGCCCCAGGGACAGGTGGCCAAGGAGCTCCTCTCTCCTTGCGCCTAGAGGCTCAGGACAGGCATGCTTTCTGCCCAGACTCCTTCCTAAGCGTTGAGCACGCGCCCTGCCCTACTCATCCCCTCCTCTCTCCGTAGCAGCCAGGCTTCCATCTCTCTGTACAGGGAGCGGGTGACACTTGTATTGCCACCGGCCGCTGTGCCTGCCAGGGCCGGCTCTCCTGCTTCGCAACCGTTTCCAGACCAGAAGGCCTAGGGCTCCTGCTCTTCTTCCTGGGCAGCGTGCTACACCATCCATAGACATGCTCCTGGGGAGCGTAGTGAAAGACGTGTCCCTGTCCTTAAGGCTCTTTCCACAGGCGCAACCGCGCTTCTCTCTCAGGCAGAGGGGTGCTAGGGCAAGGAGGATTTCGCTCCATGCGGGAATCTTCCACAATGTTGCGGAGACTAGCTCAGGCATTCAGCTGCAGCATCCCAACATCCGATGCTGATTTCCCAACGAATACTGTGCTTTCCCAGAAGAGATGCCTGGGCAAAGAGGCTTTCGCTGTATGCGGGTTTCTCCACCCGCGAAACCGGGCTCAGGCAAGCAGCAGAAGAGTCCGCAGAACCGACTCCGATTTCCCAGAGACTGCTATGCTTTTGCAGAGGTTTTCAGCTTGGCGCGAACCGAGCTTCGCTGCTGATTCCCCAGCAAGGCTTTGGTCATTAGTTCTGTCGCGGCAGGGAAGAAGAGCCGCGGGAGAACTGGTGCCTCCTGGGCCTTGCTTTCACGGGCTCCAAGTTCGATCCCGGGGTTCACATTGCTAGGCCGAAATAAGCAGACACAGTCACAACCCTTCAGAAGCGTGCGTGGCCTAGCATGGCACGCTATGCCTATTACTATCTCCTGCGGTAGGTCAGGCTTTGTCTTTTGCTTTGGCGCTCAGGCAGACTCGGGGTCTAGGCCAGTGCCTTCACCACAGGCGAGAGGAGGCGACAGGATCACTGCACATGGCCCGTGCACTGGGATGGGGAACTGTGGGGGCTGTCTCCACTCTTTCCCCTTCACACCCCTTGCCACCCACATCGCTGCCACGTCTTGTTGGAAGACGGCATCTGACTGCCCGTTTCTCCATGGGGTTGTTTCTGCGAGTTCCGTGTATGGCACCTGGTGGCAAGCCCTAGTCTGCCCTTGGAACAGGTGGCCAAGGAGGTGCTGTCCACTTGGGACCAGAGGCACAGGACAGGACTGCCTTCTGCCCAGACTCCTTCCTCAGAGTGTAGCATGCGCCTCTGCCCTAGTCGTCCCCTCATGTCTCCTTAGCAGCCAGGCTTCCATCTCTCTGCACAGGGAGCGGGTGACACTTGTCTTGCCACAGGCCTGCTGTTCTTGCCGCGGCACGCAATCCTGCTTCCCGAGCGTTTCCCGACCCCAAGGCCAACAGCTCCTTCTCTTCTCCGGGGGCGGCGTGCTGCACCTTCCCCACACATGCATCTGGGGAGCGCAATGACAGACGTGTGCAACCACGCTTCTCTCTCAGGCAGAAGGGATGCTAGGGCAAAGAGTATTTTGCTCCATGCGGGTATCTTCCACCGTGCTGCGGAGACAAGCTCAGGCAAGCAGCAGCAGCATCCCCAAACCCAACTCAGATTTCCCAACGAATGCTGTGCTTTCCCAGGGCATAAGACAAGGGAAAGAGGCTTTCGCTGTTTGCCGGTTTCTCCCACTGCGAGACCGGGCTCAGGCAAGCAGCAGCAACCCGCAGAACATTTCTCAGTGAATGTTGTGCTTTCGCAGAGGCTTTGGTTTGGAGCGAACAGCACTTCGCCGCTGCTTCCTCAGCAAGGTTTCAGTCTCGTCAGGGAAGAAGAGCTGCGGGAGAGCTGGTACCTCTTGGGCCTTGCTTTCCCGGCCTCCACGTTGGCGTCTGGGGTTCACCCTGCCAGGCTGAACGAAGCAGACACAGCCACAACCCTGCAGTAGCGTGGGGACCATGGATGGCACCCTATGCACACTACATCTCCCAGGGTAGGCATTGCTCGGCCTTTTACTCTGGCGCTCAGGCGGACTCCCGGACTAGGCCAGTGCTTTCCCACAGGAAAGGAGAAGTGACAGGATCCCTGCACACTGCCCGTGCACTGAATAGGGAGCTTTGGGGGACTGTCCCCACTCCTTCCCCTTAAACCCCGTGCCTCCTCCAAGCTTCCACATCCTGGAGGAAGATGGCATCGCACTCAGCGTTATTTCAGGGAGCTGTTTCTGCGAGTTCAGCATAGGCGCCTGGTGGCTAGCGCATGTCTGCCCCAGGGACAGGTGGCCAAGGAGCTCCTCTCTCCTTGCGCCTAGAGGCTCAGGACAGGCATGCTTTCTGCCCAGACTCCTTCCTAAGCGTTGAGCACGCGCCCTGCCCTACTCATCCCCTCCTCTCTCCGTAGCAGCCAGGCTTCCATCTCTCTGTACAGGGAGCGGGTGACACTTGTATTGCCACCGGCCGCTGTGCCTGCCAGGGCCGGCTCTCCTGCTTCGCAACCGTTTCCAGACCAGAAGGCCTAGGGCTCCTGCTCTTCTTCCTGGGCAGCGTGCTACACCATCCATAGACATGCTCCTGGGGAGCGTAGTGAAAGACGTGTCCCTGTCCTTAAGGCTCTTTCCACAGGCGCAACCGCGCTTCTCTCTCAGGCAGAGGGGTGCTAGGGCAAGGAGGATTTCGCTCCATGCGGGAATCTTCCACAATGTTGCGGAGACTAGCTCAGGCATTCAGCTGCAGCATCCCAACATCCGATGCTGATTTCCCAACGAATACAGTGCTTTCCCAGAAGAGATGCCTGGGCAAAGAGGCTTTCGCTGTATGCGGGTTTCTCCACCCGCGAAACCGGGCTCAGGCAAGCAGCAGAAGAGTCCGCAGAACCGACTCCGATTTCCCAGAGACTGCTATGCTTTTGCAGAGGTTTTCAGCTTGGCGCGAACCGAGCTTCGCTGCTGATTCCCCAGCAAGGCTTTGGTCATTAGTTCTGTCGCGGCAGGGAAGAAGAGCCGCGGGAGAACTGGTGCCTCCTGGGCCTTGCTTTCACGGGCTCCAAGTTCGATCCCGGGGTTCACATTGCTAGGCCGAAATAAGCAGACACAGTCACAACCCTTCAGAAGCGTGCGTGGCCTAGCATGGCACGCTATGCCTATTACTATCTCCTGCGGTAGGTCAGGCTTTGTCTTTTGCTTTGGCGCTCAGGCAGACTCGGGGTCTAGGCCAGTGCCTTCACCACAGGCGAGAGGAGGCGACAGGATCACTGCACATGGCCCGTGCACTGGGATGGGGAACTGTGGGGGCTGTCTCCACTCTTTCCCCTTCACACCCCTTGCCACCCACATCGCTGCCACATCTTGTTGGAAGACGGCATCTGACTGCCCGTTTCTCCATGGGGTTGTTTCTGCGAGTTCCGTGTATGGCACCTGGTGGCAAGCCCTAGTCTGCCCTTGGAACAGGTGGCCAAGGAGGTGCTGTCCACTTGGGACCAGAGGCACAGGACAGGACTGCCTTCTGCCCAGACTCCTTCCTCAGAGTGTAGCATGCGCCTCTGCCCTAGTCGTCCCCTCATGTCTCCTTAGCAGCCAGGCTTCCATCTCTCTGCACAGGGAGCGGGTGACACTTGTCTTGCCACAGGCCTGCTGTTCTTGCCGCGGCACGCAATCCTGCTTCCCGAGCGTTTCCCGACCCCAAGGCCAACAGCTCCTTCTCTTCTCCGGGGGCGGCGTGCTGCACCTTCCCCACACATGCATCTGGGGAGCGCAATGACAGACGTGTGCAACCACGCTTCTCTCTCAGGCAGAAGGGATGCTAGGGCAAAGAGTATTTTGCTCCATGCGGGTATCTTCCACCGTGCTGCGGAGACAAGCTCAGGCAAGCAGCAGCAGCATCCCCAAACCCAACTCAGATTTCCCAACGAATGCTGTGCTTTCCCAGGGCATAAGACAAGGGAAAGAGGCTTTCGCTGTTTGCCGGTTTCTCCCACTGCGAGACCGGGCTCAGGCAAGCAGCAGCAACCCGCAGAACATTTCTCAGTGAATGTTGTGCTTTCGCAGAGGCTTTGGTTTGGAGCGAACAGCACTTCGCCGCTGCTTCCTCAGCAAGGTTTCAGTCTCGTCAGGGAAGAAGAGCTGCGGGAGAGCTGGTACCTCTTGGGCCTTGCTTTCCCGGCCTCCACGTTGGCGTCTGGGGTTCACCCTGCCAGGCTGAACGAAGCAGACACAGCCACAACCCTGCAGTAGCGTGGGGACCATGGATGGCACCCTATGCACACTACATCTCCCAGGGTAGGCATTGCTCGGCCTTTTACTCTGGCGCTCAGGCGGACTCCCGGACTAGGCCAGTGCTTTCCCACAGGAAAGGAGAAGTGACAGGATCCCTGCACACTGCCCGTGCACTGAATAGGGAGCTTTGGGGGACTGTCCCCACTCCTTCCCCTTAAACCCCGTGCCTCCTCCAAGCTTCCACATCCTGGAGGAAGATGGCATCGCACTCAGCGTTATTTCAGGGAGCTGTTTCTGCGAGTTCAGCATAGGCGCCTGGTGGCTAGCGCATGTCTGCCCCAGGGACAGGTGGCCAAGGAGCTCCTCTCTCCTTGCGCCTAGAGGCTCAGGACAGGCATGCTTTCTGCCCAGACTCCTTCCTAAGCGTTGAGCACGCGCCCTGCCCTACTCATCCCCTCCTCTCTCCGTAGCAGCCAGGCTTCCATCTCTCTGTACAGGGAGCGGGTGACACTTGTATTGCCACCGGCCGCTGTGCCTGCCAGGGCCGGCTCTCCTGCTTCGCAACCGTTTCCAGACCAGAAGGCCTAGGGCTCCTGCTCTTCTTCCTGGGCAGCGTGCTACACCATCCATAGACATGCTCCTGGGGAGCGTAGTGAAAGACGTGTCCCTGTCCTTAAGGCTCTTTCCACAGGCGCAACCGCGCTTCTCTCTCAGGCAGAGGGGTGCTAGGGCAAGGAGGATTTCGCTCCATGCGGGAATCTTCCACAATGTTGCGGAGACTAGCTCAGGCATTCAGCTGCAGCATCCCAACATCCGATGCTGATTTCCCAAGGAATACTGTGCTTTCCCAGAAGAGATGCCTGGGCAAAGAGGCTTTCGCTGTATGCGGGTTTCTCCACCCGCGAAACCGGGCTCAGGCAAGCAGCAGAAGAGTCCGCAGAACCGACTCCGATTTCCCAGAGACTGCTATGCTTTTGCAGAGGTTTTCAGCTTGGCGCGAACCGAGCTTCGCTGCTGATTCCCCAGCAAGGCTTTGGTCATTAGTTCTGTCGCGGCAGGGAAGAAGAGCCGCGGGAGAACTGGTGCCTCCTGGGCCTTGCTTTCACGGGCTCCAAGTTCGATCCCGGGGTTCACATTGCTAGGCCGAAATAAGCAGACACAGTCACAACCCTTCAGAAGCGTGCGTGGCCTAGCATGGCACGCTATGCCTATTACTATCTCCTGCGGTAGGTCAGGCTTTGTCTTTTGCTTTGGCGCTCAGGCAGACTCGGGGTCTAGGCCAGTGCCTTCACCACAGGCGAGAGGAGGCGACAGGATCACTGCACATGGCCCGTGCACTGGGATGGGGAACTGTGGGGGCTGTCTCCACTCTTTCCCCTTCACACCCCTTGCCACCCACATCGCTGCCACGTCTTGTTGGAAGACGGCATCTGACTGCCCGTTTCTCCATGGGGTTGTTTCTGCGAGTTCCGTGTATGGCACCTGGTGGCAAGCCCTAGTCTGCCCTTGGAACAGGTGGCCAAGGAGGTGCTGTCCACTTGGGACCAGAGGCACAGGACAGGACTGCCTTCTGCCCAGACTCCTTCCTCAGAGTGTAGCATGCGCCTCTGCCCTAGTCGTCCCCTCATGTCTCCTTAGCAGCCAGGCTTCCATCTCTCTGCACAGGGAGCGGGTGACACTTGTCTTGCCACAGGCCTGCTGTTCTTGCCGCGGCACGCAATCCTGCTTCCCGAGCGTTTCCCGACCCCAAGGCCAACAGCTCCTTCTCTTCTCCGGGGGCGGCGTGCTGCACCTTCCCCACACATGCATCTGGGGAGCGCAATGACAGACGTGTGCAACCACGCTTCTCTCTCAGGCAGAAGGGATGCTAGGGCAAAGAGTATTTTGCTCCATGCGGGTATCTTCCACCGTGCTGCGGAGACAAGCTCAGGCAAGCAGCAGCAGCATCCCCAAACCCAACTCAGATTTCCCAACGAATGCTGTGCTTTCCCAGGGCATAAGACAAGGGAAAGAGGCTTTCGCTGTTTGCCGGTTTCTCCCACTGCGAGACCGGGCTCAGGCAAGCAGCAGCAACCCGCAGAACATTTCTCAGTGAATGTTGTGCTTTCGCAGAGGCTTTGGTTTGGAGCGAACAGCACTTCGCCGCTGCTTCCTCAGCAAGGTTTCAGTCTCGTCAGGGAAGAAGAGCTGCGGGAGAGCTGGTACCTCTTGGGCCTTGCTTTCCCGGCCTCCACGTTGGCGTCTGGGGTTCACCCTGCCAGGCTGAACGAAGCAGACACAGCCACAACCCTGCAGTAGCGTGGGGACCATGGATGGCACCCTATGCACACTACATCTCCCAGGGTAGGCATTGCTCGGCCTTTTACTCTGGCGCTCAGGCGGACTCCCGGACTAGGCCAGTGCTTTCCCACAGGAAAGGAGAAGTGACAGGATCCCTGCACACTGCCCGTGCACTGAATAGGGAGCTTTGGGGGACTGTCCCCACTCCTTCCCCTTAAACCCCGTGCCTCCTCCAAGCTTCCACATCCTGGAGGAAGATGGCATCGCACTCAGCGTTATTTCAGGGAGCTGTTTCTGCGAGTTCAGCATAGGCGCCTGGTGGCTAGCGCATGTCTGCCCCAGGGACAGGTGGCCAAGGAGCTCCTCTCTCCTTGCGCCTAGAGGCTCAGGACAGGCATGCTTTCTGCCCAGACTCCTTCCTAAGCGTTGAGCACGCGCCCTGCCCTACTCATCCCCTCCTCTCTCCGTAGCAGCCAGGCTTCCATCTCTCTGTACAGGGAGCGGGTGACACTTGTATTGCCACCGGCCGCTGTGCCTGCCAGGGCCGGCTCTCCTGCTTCGCAACCGTTTCCAGACCAGAAGGCCTAGGGCTCCTGCTCTTCTTCCTGGGCAGCGTGCTACACCATCCATAGACATGCTCCTGGGGAGCGTAGTGAAAGACGTGTCCCTGTCCTTAAGGCTCTTTCCACAGGCGCAACCGCGCTTCTCTCTCAGGCAGAGGGGTGCTAGGGCAAGGAGGATTTCGCTCCATGCGGGAATCTTCCACAATGTTGCGGAGACTAGCTCAGGCATTCAGCTGCAGCATCCCAACATCCGATGCTGATTTCCCAACGAATACTGTGCTTTCCCAGAAGAGATGCCTGGGCAAAGAGGCTTTCGCTGTATGCGGGTTTCTCCACCCGCGAAACCGGGCTCAGGCAAGCAGCAGAAGAGTCCGCAGAACCGACTCCGATTTCCCAGAGACTGCTATGCTTTTGCAGAGGTTTTCAGCTTGGCGCGAACCGAGCTTCGCTGCTGATTCCCCAGCAAGGCTTTGGTCATTAGTTCTGTCGCGGCAGGGAAGAAGAGCCGCGGGAGAACTGGTGCCTCCTGGGCCTTGCTTTCACGGGCTCCAAGTTCGATCCCGGGGTTCACATTGCTAGGCCGAAATAAGCAGACACAGTCACAACCCTTCAGAAGCGTGCGTGGCCTAGCATGGCACGCTATGCCTATTACTATCTCCTGCGGTAGGTCAGGCTTTGTCTTTTGCTTTGGCGCTCAGGCAGACTCGGGGTCTAGGCCAGTGCCTTCACCACAGGCGAGAGGAGGCGACAGGATCACTGCACATGGCCCGTGCACTGGGATGGGGAACTGTGGGGGCTGTCTCCACTCTTTCCCCTTCACACCCCTTGCCACCCACATCGCTGCCACGTCTTGTTGGAAGACGGCATCTGACTGCCCGTTTCTCCATGGGGTTGTTTCTGCGAGTTCCGTGTATGGCACCTGGTGGCAAGCCCTAGTCTGCCCTTGGAACAGGTGGCCAAGGAGGTGCTGTCCACTTGGGACCAGAGGCACAGGACAGGACTGCCTTCTGCCCAGACTCCTTCCTCAGAGTGTAGCATGCGCCTCTGCCCTAGTCGTCCCCTCATGTCTCCTTAGCAGCCAGGCTTCCATCTCTCTGCACAGGGAGCGGGTGACACTTGTCTTGCCACAGGCCTGCTGTTCTTGCCGCGGCACGCAATCCTGCTTCCCGAGCGTTTCCCGACCCCAAGGCCAACAGCTCCTTCTCTTCTCCGGGGGCGGCGTGCTGCACCTTCCCCACACATGCATCTGGGGAGCGCAATGACAGACGTGTGCAACCACGCTTCTCTCTCAGGCAGAAGGGATGCTAGGGCAAAGAGTATTTTGCTCCATGCGGGTATCTTCCACCGTGCTGCGGAGACAAGCTCAGGCAAGCAGCAGCAGCATCCCCAAACCCAACTCAGATTTCCCAACGAATGCTGTGCTTTCCCAGGGCATAAGACAAGGGAAAGAGGCTTTCGCTGTTTGCCGGTTTCTCCCACTGCGAGACCGGGCTCAGGCAAGCAGCAGCAACCCGCAGAACATTTCTCAGTGAATGTTGTGCTTTCGCAGAGGCTTTGGTTTGGAGCGAACAGCACTTCGCCGCTGCTTCCTCAGCAAGGTTTCAGTCTCGTCAGGGAAGAAGAGCTGCGGGAGAGCTGGTACCTCTTGGGCCTTGCTTTCCCGGCCTCCACGTTGGCGTCTGGGGTTCACCCTGCCAGGCTGAACGAAGCAGACACAGCCACAACCCTGCAGTAGCGTGGGGACCATGGATGGCACCCTATGCACACTACATCTCCCAGGGTAGGCATTGCTCGGCCTTTTACTCTGGCGCTCAGGCGGACTCCCGGACTAGGCCAGTGCTTTCCCACAGGAAAGGAGAAGTGACAGGATCCCTGCACACTGCCCGTGCACTGAATAGGGAGCTTTGGGGGACTGTCCCCACTCCTTCCCCTTAAACCCCGTGCCTCCTCCAAGCTTCCACATCCTGGAGGAAGATGGCATCGCACTCAGCGTTATTTCAGGGAGCTGTTTCTGCGAGTTCAGCATAGGCGCCTGGTGGCTAGCGCATGTCTGCCCCAGGGACAGGTGGCCAAGGAGCTCCTCTCTCCTTGCGCCTAGAGGCTCAGGACAGGCATGCTTTCTGCCCAGACTCCTTCCTAAGCGTTGAGCACGCGCCCTGCCCTACTCATCCCCTCCTCTCTCCGTAGCAGCCAGGCTTCCATCTCTCTGTACAGGGAGCGGGTGACACTTGTATTGCCACCGGCCGCTGTGCCTGCCAGGGCCGGCTCTCCTGCTTCGCAACCGTTTCCAGACCAGAAGGCCTAGGGCTCCTGCTCTTCTTCCTGGGCAGCGTGCTACACCATCCATAGACATGCTCCTGGGGAGCGTAGTGAAAGACGTGTCCCTGTCCTTAAGGCTCTTTCCACAGGCGCAGCCGCGCTTCTCTCTCAGGCAGAGGGGTGCTAGGGCAAGGAGGATTTCGCTCCATGCGGGAATCTTCCACAATGTTGCGGAGACTAGCTCAGGCATTCAGCTGCAGCATCCCAACATCCGATGCTGATTTCCCAACGAATACAGTGCTTTCCCAGAAGAGATGCCTGGGCAAAGAGGCTTTCGCTGTATGCGGGTTTCTCCACCCGCGAAACCGGGCTCAGGCAAGCAGCAGAAGAGTCCGCAGAACCGACTCCGATTTCCCAGAGACTGCTATGCTTTTGCAGAGGTTTTCAGCTTGGCGCGAACCGAGCTTCGCTGCTGATTCCCCAGCAAGGCTTTGGTCATTAGTTCTGTCGCGGCAGGGAAGAAGAGCCGCGGGAGAACTGGTGCCTCCTGGGCCTTGCTTTCACGGGCTCCAAGTTCGATCCCGGGGTTCACATTGCTAGGCCGAAATAAGCAGACACAGTCACAACCCTTCAGAAGCGTGCGTGGCCTAGCATGGCACGCTATGCCTATTACTATCTCCTGCGGTAGGTCAGGCTTTGTCTTTTGCTTTGGCGCTCAGGCAGACTCGGGGTCTAGGCCAGTGCCTTCACCACAGGCGAGAGGAGGCGACAGGATCACTGCACATGGCCCGTGCACTGGGATGGGGAACTGTGGGGGCTGTCTCCACTCTTTCCCCTTCACACCCCTTGCCACCCACATCGCTGCCACATCTTGTTGGAAGACGGCATCTGACTGCCCGTTTCTCCATGGGGTTGTTTCTGCGAGTTCCGTGTATGGCACCTGGTGGCAAGCCCTAGTCTGCCCTTGGAACAGGTGGCCAAGGAGGTGCTGTCCACTTGGGACCAGAGGCACAGGACAGGACTGCCTTCTGCCCAGACTCCTTCCTCAGAGTGTAGCATGTGCCTCTGCCCTAGTCGTCCCCTCATGTCTCCTTAGCAGCCAGGCTTCCATCTCTCTGCACAGGGAGCGGGTGACACTTGTATTGCCACCGGCCGCTGTGCCTGCCAGGGCCGGCTCTCCTGCTTCGCAACTGTTTCCAGACCAGAAGGCCTAGGGCTCCTGCTCTTCTTCCTGGGCAGCGTGCTACACCATCCATAGACATGCTCCTGGGGAGCGTAGTGAAAGACGTGTCCCTGTCCTTAAGGCTCTTTCCACAGGCGCAACCGCGCTTCTCTCTCAGGCAGAGGGGTGCTAGGGCAAGGAGGATTTCGCTCCATGCGGGAATCTTCCACAATGTTGCGGAGACTAGCTCAGGCATTCAGCTGCAGCATCCCAACATCCGATGCTGATTTCCCAACGAATACAGTGCTTTCCCAGAAGAGATGCCTGGGCAAAGAGGCTTTCGCTGTATGCGGGTTTCTCCACCCGCGAAACCGGGCTCAGGCAAGCAGCAGAAGAGTCCGCAGAACCGACTCCGATTTCCCAGAGACTGCTATGCTTTTGCAGAGGTTTTCAGCTTGGCGCGAACCGAGCTTCGCTGCTGATTCCCCAGCAAGGCTGTGGTCATTAGTTCTGTCGCGGCAGGGAAGAAGAGCCGCGGGAGAACTGGTGCCTCCTGGGCCTTGCTTTCATGGGCTCCAACTTCGATCCCGGGGTTCACATTGCTAGGCCGAAATAAGCAGACACAGTCACAACCCTTCAGAAGCGTGCGTGGCCTAGCATGGCACGCTATGCCTATTACTATCTCCTGCGGTAGGTCAGGCTTTGTCTTTTGCTTTGGCGCTCAGGCAGACTCGGGGTCTAGGCCAGTGCCTTCACCACAGGCGAGAGGAGGCGACAGGATCACTGCACATGGCCCGTGCACTGGGATGGGGAACTGTGGGGGCTGTCTCCACTCTTTCCCCTTCACACCCCTTGCCACCCACATCGCTGCCACATCTTGTTGGAAGACGGCATCTGACTGCCCGTTTCTCCATGGGGTTGTTTCTGCGAGTTCCGTGTATGGCACCTGGTGGCAAGCCCTAGTCTGCCCTTGGAACAGGTGGCCAAGGAGGTGCTGTCCACTTGGGACCAGAGGCACAGGACAGGACTGCCTTCTGCCCAGACTCCTTCCTCAGAGTGTAGCATGCGCCTCTGCCCTAGTCGTCCCCTCATGTCTCCTTAGCAGCCAGGCTTCCATCTCTCTGCACAGGGAGCGGGTGACACTTGTCTTGCCACAGGCCTGCTGTTCTTGCCGCGGCACGCAATCCTGCTTCCCGAGCGTTTCCCGACCCCAAGGCCAACAGCTCCTTCTCTTCTCCGGGGGCGGCGTGCTGCACCTTCCCCACACATGCATCTGGGGAGCGCAATGACAGACGTGTGCAACCACGCTTCTCTCTCAGGCAGAAGGGATGCTAGGGCAAAGAGTATTTTGCTCCATGCGGGTATCTTCCACCGTGCTGCGGAGACAAGCTCAGGCAAGCAGCAGCAGCATCCCCAAACCCAACTCAGATTTCCCAACGAATGCTGTGCTTTCCCAGGGCATAAGACAAGGGAAAGAGGCTTTCGCTGTTTGCCGGTTTCTCCCACTGCGAGACCGGGCTCAGGCAAGCAGCAGCAACCCGCAGAACATTTCTCAGTGAATGTTGTGCTTTCGCAGAGGCTTTGGTTTGGAGCGAACAGCACTTCGCCGCTGCTTCCTCAGCAAGGTTTCAGTCTCGTCAGGGAAGAAGAGCTGCGGGAGAGCTGGTACCTCTTGGGCCTTGCTTTCCCGGCCTCCACGTTGGCGTCTGGGGTTCACCCTGCCAGGCTGAACGAAGCAGACACAGCCACAACCCTGCAGTAGCGTGGGGACCATGGATGGCACCCTATGCACACTACATCTCCCAGGGTAGGCATTGCTCGGCCTTTTACTCTGGCGCTCAGGCGGACTCCCGGACTAGGCCAGTGCTTTCCCACAGGAAAGGAGAAGTGACAGGATCCCTGCACACTGCCCGTGCACTGAATAGGGAGCTTTGGGGGACTGTCCCCACTCCTTCCCCTTAAACCCCGTGCCTCCTCCAAGCTTCCACATCCTGGAGGAAGATGGCATCGCACTCAGCGTTATTTCAGGGAGCTGTTTCTGCGAGTTCAGCATAGGCGCCTGGTGGCTAGCGCATGTCTGCCCCAGGGACAGGTGGCCAAGGAGCTCCTCTCTCCTTGCGCCTAGAGGCTCAGGACAGGCATGCTTTCTGCCCAGACTCCTTCCTAAGCGTTGAGCACGCGCCCTGCCCTACTCATCCCCTCCTCTCTCCGTAGCAGCCAGGCTTCCATCTCTCTGTACAGGGAGCGGGTGACACTTGTATTGCCACCGGCCGCTGTGCCTGCCAGGGCCGGCTCTCCTGCTTCGCAACCGTTTCCAGACCAGAAGGCCTAGGGCTCCTGCTCTTCTTCCTGGGCAGCGTGCTACACCATTCATAGACATGCTCCTGGGGAGCGTAGTGAAAGACGTGTCCCTGTCCTTAAGGCTCTTTCCACAGGCGCAACCGCGCTTCTCTCTCAGGCAGAGGGGTGCTAGGGCAAGGAGGATTTCGCTCCATGCGGGAATCTTCCACAATGTTGCGGAGACTAGCTCAGGCATTCAGCTGCAGCATCCCAATATCCGATGCTGATTTCCCAAGGAATACTGTGCTTTCCCAGAAGAGATGCCTGGGCAAAGAGGCTTTCGCTGTATGCGGGTTTCTCCACCCGCGAAACCGGGCTCAGGCAAGCAGCAGAAGAGTCCGCAGAACCGACTCCGATTTCCCAGAGACTGCTATGCTTTTGCAGAGGTTTTCAGCTTGGCGCGAACCGAGCTTCGCTGCTGATTCCCCAGCAAGGCTTTGGTCATTAGTTCTGTCGCGGCAGGGAAGAAGAGCCGCGGGAGAACTGGTGCCTCCTGGGCCTTGCTTTCACGGGCTCCAAGTTCGATCCCGGGGTTCACATTGCTAGGCCGAAATAAGCAGACACAGTCACAACCCTTCAGAAGCGTGCGTGGCCTAGCATGGCACGCTATGCCTATTACTATCTCCTGCGGTAGGTCAGGCTTTGTCTTTTGCTTTGGCGCTCAGGCAGACTCGGGGTCTAGGCCAGTGCCTTCACCACAGGCGAGAGGAGGCGACAGGATCACTGCACATGGCCCGTGCACTGGGATGGGGAACTGTGGGGGCTGTCTCCACTCTTTCCCCTTCACACCCCTTGCCACCCACATCGCTGCCACATCTTGTTGGAAGACGGCATCTGACTGCCCGTTTCTCCATGGGGTTGTTTCTGCGAGTTCCGTGTATGGCACCTGGTGGCAAGCCCTAGTCTGCCCTTGGAACAGGTGGCCAAGGAGGTGCTGTCCACTTGGGACCAGAGGCACAGGACAGGACTGCCTTCTGCCCAGACTCCTTCCTCAGAGTGTAGCATGCGCCTCTGCCCTAGTCGTCCCCTCATGTCTCCCTAGCAGCCAGGCTTCCATCTCTCTGCACAGGGAGCGGGTGACACTTGTCTTGCCACAGGCCTGCTGTTCTTGCCGCGGCACGCAATCCTGCTTCCCGAGCGTTTCCCGACCCCAAGGCCAACAGCTCCTTCTCTTCTCCGGGGGCGGCGTGCTGCACCTTCCCCACACATGCATCTGGGGAGCGCAATGACAGACGTGTGCAACCACGCTTCTCTCTCAGGCAGAAGGGATGCTAGGGCAAAGAGTATTTTGCTCCATGCGGGTATCTTCCACCGTGCTGCGGAGACAAGCTCAGGCAAGCAGCAGCAGCATCCCCAAACCCAACTCAGATTTCCCAACGAATGCTGTGCTTTCCCAGGGCATAAGACAAGGGAAAGAGGCTTTCGCTGTTTGCCGGTTTCTCCCACTGCGAGACCGGGCTCAGGCAAGCAGCAGCAACCCGCAGAACATTTCTCAGTGAATGTTGTGCTTTCGCAGAGGCTTTGGTTTGGAGCGAACAGCACTTCGCCGCTGCTTCCTCAGCAAGGTTTCAGTCTCGTCAGGGAAGAAGAGCTGCGGGAGAGCTGGTACCTCTTGGGCCTTGCTTTCCCGGCCTCCACGTTGGCGTCTGGGGTTCACCCTGCCAGGCTGAACGAAGCAGACACAGCCACAACCCTGCAGTAGCGTGGGGACCATGGATGGCACCCTATGCACACTACATCTCCCAGGGTAGGCATTGCTCGGCCTTTTACTCTGGCGCTCAGGCGGACTCCCGGACTAGGCCAGTGCTTTCCCACAGGAAAGGAGAAGTGACAGGATCCCTGCACACTGCCCGTGCACTGAATAGGGAGCTTTGGGGGACTGTCCCCACTCCTTCCCCTTAAACCCCGTGCCTCCTCCAAGCTTCCACATCCTGGAGGAAGATGGCATCGCACTCAGCGTTATTTCAGGGAGCTGTTTCTGCGAGTTCAGCATAGGCGCCTGGTGGCTAGCGCATGTCTGCCCCAGGGACAGGTGGCCAAGGAGCTCCTCTCTCCTTGCGCCTAGAGGCTCAGGACAGGCATGCTTTCTGCCCAGACTCCTTCCTAAGCGTTGAGCACGCGCCCTGCCCTACTCATCCCCTCCTCTCTCCGTAGCAGCCAGGCTTCCATCTCTCTGTACAGGGAGCGGGTGACACTTGTATTGCCACCGGCCGCTGTGCCTGCCAGGGCCGGCTCTCCTGCTTCGCAACCGTTTCCAGACCAGAAGGCCTAGGGCTCCTGCTCTTCTTCCTGGGCAGCGTGCTACACCATCCATAGACATGCTCCTGGGGAGCGTAGTGAAAGACGTGTCCCTGTCCTTAAGGCTCTTTCCACAGGCGCAACCGCGCTTCTCTCTCAGGCAGAGGGGTGCTAGGGCAAGGAGGATTTCGCTCCATGCGGGAATCTTCCACAATGTTGCGGAGACTAGCTCAGGCATTCAGCTGCAGCATCCCAACATCCGATGCTGATTTCCCATCGAATACTGTGCTTTCCCAGAAGAGATGCCTGGGCAAAGAGGCTTTAGCTGTATGCGGGTTTCTCCACCCGCGAAACCGGGCTCAGGCAAGCAGCAGAAGAGTCCGCAGAACCGACTCCGATTTCCCAGAGACTGCTATGCTTTTGCAGAGGTTTTCAGCTTGGCGCGAACCGAGCTTCGCTGCTGATTCCCCAGCAAGGCTTTGGTCATTAGTTCTGTTGCGGCAGGGAAGAAGAGCCGCGGGAGAACTGGTGCCTCCTGGGCCTTGCTTTCACGGGCTCCAAGTTCGATCCCGGGGTTCACATTGCTAGGCCGAAATAAGCAGACACAGTCACAACCCTTCAGAAGCGTGCGTGGCCTAGCATGGCACGCTATGCCTATTACTATCTCCTGCGGTAGGTCAGGCTTTGTCTTTTGCTTTGGCGCTCAGGCAGACTCGGGGTCTAGGCCAGTGCCTTCACCACAGGTGAGAGGAGGCGACAGGATCACTGCACATGGCCCGTGCACTGGGATGGGGAACTGTGGGGGCTGTCTCCACTCTTTCCCCTTCACACCCCTTGCCACCCACATCGCTGCCACATCTTGTTGGAAGACGGCATCTGACTGCCCGTTTCTCCATGGGGTTGTTTCTGCGAGTTCCGTGTATGGCACCTGGTGGCAAGCCCTAGTCTGCCCTTGGAACAGGTGGCCAAGGAGGTGCTGTCCACTTGGGACCAGAGGCACAGGACAGGACTGCCTTCTGCCCAGACTCCTTCCTCAGAGTGTAGCATGCGCCTCTGCCCTAGTCGTCCCCTCATGTCTCCTTAGCAGCCAGGCTTCCATCTCTCTGCACAGGGAGCGGGTGACACTTGTCTTGCCACAGGCCTGCTGTTCTTGCCGCGGCACGCAATCCTGCTTCCCGAGCGTTTCCCGACCCCAAGGCCAACAGCTCCTTCTCTTCTCCGGGGGCGGCGTGCTGCACCTTCCCCACACATGCATCTGGGGAGCGCAATGACAGACGTGTGCAACCACGCTTCTCTCTCAGGCAGAAGGGATGCTAGGGCAAAGAGTATTTTGCTCCATGCGGGTATCTTCCACCGTGCTGCGGAGACAAGCTCAGGCAAGCAGCAGCAGCATCCCCAAACCCAACTCAGATTTCCCAACGAATGCTGTGCTTTCCCAGGGCATAAGACAAGGGAAAGAGGCTTTCGCTGTTTGCCGGTTTCTCCCACTGCGAGACCGGGCTCAGGCAAGCAGCAGCAACCCGCAGAACATTTCTCAGTGAATGTTGTGCTTTCGCAGAGGCTTTGGTTTGGAGCGAACAGCACTTCGCCGCTGCTTCCTCAGCAAGGTTTCAGTCTCGTCAGGGAAGAAGAGCTGCGGGAGAGCTGGTACCTCTTGGGCCTTGCTTTCCCGGCCTCCACGTTGGCGTCTGGGGTTCACCCTGCCAGGCTGAACGAAGCAGACACAGCCACAACCCTGCAGTAGCGTGGGGACCATGGATGGCACCCTATGCACACTACATCTCCCAGGGTAGGCATTGCTCGGCCTTTTACTCTGGCGCTCAGGCGGACTCCCGGACTAGGCCAGTGCTATCCCACAGGAAAGGAGAAATGACAGGATCCCTGCACACTGCCCGTGCACTGAATAGGGAGCTTTGGGGGACTGTCCCCACTCCTTCCCCTTAAACCCCGTGCCTCCTCCAAGCTTCCACATCCTGGAGGAAGATGGCATCGCACTCAGCGTTATTTCAGGGAGCTGTTTCTGCGAGTTCAGCATAGGCGCCTGGTGGCTAGCGCATGTCTGCCCCAGGGACAGGTGGCCAAGGAGCTCCTCTCTCCTTGCGCCTAGAGGCTCAGGACAGGCATGCTTTCTGCCCAGACTCCTTCCTAAGCGTTGAGCACGCGCCCTGCCCTACTCATCCCCTCCTCTCTCCGTAGCAGCCAGGATTCCATCTCTCTGTACAGGGAGCGGGTGACACTTGTATTGCCACCGGCCGCTGTGCCTGCCAGGGCCGGCTCTCCTGCTTCGCAACCGTTTCCAGACCAGAAGGCCTACGGCTCCTGCTCTTCTTCCTGGGCAGTGTGCTACACCATCCATAGACATGCTCCTGGGGAGCGTAGTGAAAGACGCTCCTTGCTAGGGCAAGGAGGGTTTCGCTCCATTCGGGAATCTTCCACAATGTTGCGGAGACTAGCTCAGGCATTCAGCTGCAGCATCCCAACATCCGATGCTGATTTCCCAACGAATACTGTGCTTTCCCAGAAGAGATGCCTGGGCAAAGAGGCTTTCGCTGTATGCGGGTTTCTCCACCCGCGAAACGGGGCTCAGGCAAGCAGCAGAAGAGTCCGCAGAACCGACTCCGATTTCCCAGAGACTGCTATGCTTTTGCAGAGGTTTTCAGCTTGGCGCGAACCGAGCTTCGCTGCTGATTCCCCAGCAAGGCTTTGGTCATTAGTTCTGTCGCGGCAGGGAAGAAGAGCCGCGGGTGAACTGGTGCCTCCTGGGCCTTGCTTTCACGGGCTCCAAGTTCGACCGCGGGGTTCACATTGCTAGGCCGAAATAAGCAGACACTATCACAACCCTTCAGAAGCGTGCGTGGCCTAGCATGGCACGCTATGCCTATTACCATCTCCTGGGGTAGGTAAGGCTTTGTCTTTTGCTTTGGCGCTCAAGCAGACTCGGGGTCTAGGCCAGTGCCTTCACCACAGGAGAGAGGAGGCTACAGGATCCTGCATACGGCCCGTGCACTGGGATGGGGAAATTGGGTGACAATCTCCAGTCCTTCCCCAGCACACCCCCTGCCACCCATATCGCTGCCACATCTTGGTGGAAGACGACATCTGACGCCCCGTTTCTCCATGGGGTTGTTACTGCGAGTTCCGGGTATGGCACCTGGTGGCAAGCCCAGTTATGTCCTTGGGACAGATGGCCAAGGAGATGATTCTGCCCAGACTCCTTCCTCAGAGGGGAGCACACACCACTGCCCTAGTCTTCCCCTCATGTCAACTTGGCAGGTGCTTCCATCTCTCCGCAGAGGGAGTGGGTTACACTTGTCTTGCCACCGGCATGCTGTTCATGCCACGGCAGGCTATCCTGCTTCCCGAGCGTTTCCCGACCCCAAGTCCAACAGCTCCTTCTCTTCTACGGGGGTGGCGTACTGTACCTTCCCCACACATGCATCTGGGGAGCATCCCCAAACCCAACTCAGATTTCCGAACGAATGCTGTGCTTTCCCAGGGCAGATAAGAAGGCAAAGAGGCTTTCGCTGTATGCGTGTTTCTCCCACCGCGTGACTGGGCTCAGGCAATCAGCAGCAACCCGCAGAACATTTCTCAGGGAATGCTGTGCTTTCGCAGATGCTTTGGCTTGGAGCGAACAGGAATTCGCCGCTGCTTCCTCAACAAGGCTTCAGTCGCGTCAGGGATGAAAACCTGCGGGAGTGCTGGTGCCTCTTGGGCCTTGCTTTCCCAGGCTCTGTGTTCGCGTCCTGGGTTCACCATGCCAGGCCGAAATAAGTAGACACAGCCACAACCCTGCAGTAGCGTTGGAGCATAGGAAGGCATCCTATGTACACTACCAATTCCCAGTGTAGGCATCGCTTGGCCTTTTACTCTGGCGCTCAGGTGGACTCGCAGACTAGGCCAGGGCTTTCCCACAGGAAAGGAGAAGTGACAGGATCCCTGCACACCACCCGTGCACTGAATAGGGGAGCTTTGTGGGACTGTCTCCACCCCTTCCCCTTAAACCCCGTGCCTCCTCCAAGCTTCCAAATCCTGGAGGAAGACTTCATCTGACTTCCCGTTATTTCGGGGAGCTGTTTCTGCGAGTTCAGCGTAGGCGCCTGGTGGCTAGCGCCTGTCTGCCCCAGGGACAGGTGGCCAAGGAGCTGCTGTCTCCTTGGTCCCAGAGGCTCATGACTGGCATGCTTTCTGCCCAGACTCCTTCCTAAGAGTGGAGCACGCACCCTGCCCTACTCATCCCCTCCTGTCTCCTTAGCAACCAGGCTTCTGTATCTCTGCACTGGGAGCGGGTGACACTTGTATTGCTACCGGCCGCTGTGCCTGCCAGGGCTGGCTCTCCTGCTTCCCAACCATTTCCAGACCAGAAGGCCAACGGCTCCTGCTCTTCTCCCTGGGCAGCGTACTGCACCTTCCACACTCATGCTCCTGGGGAGAGCAGTGAAAGACGTGTCCATTTCCTTATGGCTCTTCCCACAGACCCAATCGCGCTTCTATCTCAGGCAGAGGGGATGCTCTGGCAAAGAGGATTTCGCTCCATGCGGGTATCTTCCACCATGCTGCGGAGACTCGCTCAGGCATTCAGCTGCAGCATCACACACATCCGATTCTGATTTCCCAACGAATGCTGTGCTTTCACATAGGAGATGCCCGGGCAAAGAGGCTTTCGCTGTATGCGGGTTGTTCCACCCGTGAGACTGGGCACAGGCAAGCAGCAGAAGAGCCCGCAGAACCGATTCTGATTTCCCAGCGACTGCTATGCTTTCCAACAGTATGTTGACTATTGTGAGTCTTTGCCTCTCCATATCAACATTTAAATAAATTTGTTAATATTTAAAAAAAACTCTTGCTGGAATGCATTAATTGTATAGATAAACTTGGAAACCAGTGACATCTTGAGCTTAGCAGCAGATAGACCATGGACACCAGTTGTCACAGTGGTGCCTCTGGCAGAACCTATTGCAAATCCCTAGGCAAAATGAGACCTCAAGCATCTGAGAGAATGTCTAAGAAGTACTTGATACATACCTTGGGTATGGTTTATTGAAGTGTCCACCTGTCTGAAAGCTGGGGAATCTAGATAAGGGAGGGAAAATTAGTTATGATAAAACATATCAACAAACATCAATAAATTTTGTAAAACTAATTGTCATGGCTCATATACAATATGACCAACAAAGGGACCATCAAAAGGAAAGCATCCGTTATGTTTATTGTGAAATTTTTTATTCTAAATAAAGCAATGAGAGGGGAAGACACAATGAGAAAATTATCATTTTATAAATGGTAAACTTCTTACAAAATGGAATAGGTTTTATATTCTAAGTAGTATATTGAAAAGTAAAACATTGGGGCACCTGGGTGGCTCAGTTGTTTGGGCTGCTGCCTTTGGCTCGGGTCATGATCTCAGGGTCCTGCGATCGAGCCCTGCATGGGGCTCTCTGCTCCGCAGGAAGCCTGCTTCTCTCTCTCTCTCTCTGCCTGCCTCTCTGCCTACTTGTGATCTCTGTCTGTCAAATAAATAAATAAAATCTTTAAAAAAAAGAAAGAAAAGTAAAACATTAAAAAATAAAATTTTAATTTAAAAAAATTATGTAATTTTTAAAAAAGCTTAAAAATAGCAGAACCATTTTTCTAATAACTGGAAAATACATTGTATATATATCTATGAAAAATACTTGTCGGGTGCCTGGGTGGCTCAGTGGGTTAAGCCGCTGCCTTCAGCTCAGGTCATGATCTCAGGGTCCTGGGAGCCCCACATCAGGCTCTCTGCTCATGGGGGAGCCTGCTACCTCCTCTCTATCTCTGCCTGCCTCTCTGCCTACTTGTAATCTCTCTCCGTCAAATAAATAAATAAAATCTTTAAAAAAAATATCTTGTCATGGGGGCGCCTGGGTGGCTCAGTGGGTTAAAGCCTCTGCCTTCGGCTCAAGTCAGGATCCCAGGTTCCTTGGATCCAGTCCCACATCGGGCCGTCAGCTCAGAAGGGAGCGTGCTTCCTCCTCTCTCTCTGCCTGACCCTGCCTACTTGTGATCTCTGTCAAATAAATAAATAAAATCTTTTATAAAATATTTTTTTAAAAATAACTTGTCATGTCTGGAATCAGGAGCATATGGAAAAAAATAATATCTGAGGACAATACTTCTGCCATGTTTTGTGCCTTGTTAATATTTTTAAACAGTCAGCCAACTTTTAGTTTATTGAAATACCTGCTAAGATACAAGCAGTGCTTTTTGGAGCCCTATGACTATAAAAATTAATTGCAAATATTCAAAATGTTTACTATGGTGTCACTATTTAGGGCCACCACCAAGCATGTTTCAGAAGTAAGCATAACTGTTACTCTTCTGTAAGGCAAAAGTGCATGTTTTCAGGAGTTCCATCTGCTGTACTAGGAGGTGAATCAAGTAATGATTTTTGTCTGTAAAAGAATTTACTTTTCAATCTAACATTCCTCATTCCACATTATAATAATAAAAACTAGCAGGAGACTAAAATAAACAACTACAACTACAACAACCAGCTTTTCCTTCAGTGGAAAAGTAAATAGAACCTTATGAGTAGCCTGAAATTTTTTAAAAGTATTTTTAAGATAAGCGTTTTTGGTAGAAAACCATATATTTTATATTACTAAGAAATAACAGGCAAAGTTTTATTAACTTCTAAAAAGTCTAGTTACTTCTATTTATCTATTAACTCATCTATTTATGAAGTAGAACATGATCACACCTATTGTATCTACCCAAGTTTGTATGCTTTGGTTATTTTATGTTTGCTATTTCCTTGCTTAATTTTTTACAATATTTGATACATATTAGTATCTTTAAGTCCATCTATGGTTTCAGAGAATTTGTTTGAACTTCATCAAAATGTACCATACTTTTTGCACTGTCCTTGTTTTACTTCTCTATTAACTTTCCAAGATTTATTCAATTTAGAGTGTGTAGCTATCAGTTATTTTTATTCCTCCATAATGCTATGTTTACAACGAATGCTGTGCTTTCCCAGGGCAGATGAGAAGGCAAAGAGGCTTTCGCTGTATGCGTCTTTCTCCCACCGCGTGACTGGGCTCAAGCAATCAGCAGCAACCCGCAGAACATTTCTCAGCGAATGCTGTGCTTTCACAGATGCTTTGGCTTGGAGCGAACAGCAATTCGCCACTGCTTCCTCAGCAAGGCTTCAGTTGCGTCAGGGATGAAAAGCTGCGGGAGAGCTGGTGACTCTTGGGCCTTGCTTTCCCAGGCTCTGTGTTCGCGTCCTGGGTTCACCCTGCCAGGCCAAAATAAGTAGACACAGCCACAACCCTGCAGTAGCGTGCGGAGCCTAGGATGGCACCCTATGCACAACTACCATTTTTCAGTGTAGGCATCGCTTGGCCTTTTACTCTGGCGCTCAGGAGGACTCACAGACTAGGCCAGTGCTTTCCCACAGGAAAGGAGAGGTGACAAGATCCCTGCACACTGAATAGGGAGCTTTGTGGGACTGTCTCCACCCCTTCCCCTTAAACCCCGTGCCTCCTCCAAGCTTCCACATCCTGGAGGAAGACTTCATCTGACTTCCCGTTATTTCGGGGAGCTGTTTCTGCGAGTTCAGCGTCGGCGCCTGGTGGCTAGTGCATGTCTGCCCCAGGGACAGGTGGCCAGGGAGCTGCTGTCTCCTTGGTCCCAGAGGCTCAGGACTGGCATGCTTTCTGCCCAGACTCCTTCCTAAGAGTGGAGCACGCACCCTGCCCTACTCATCCCCTCCTCTCTCCGTAGCAGCCAGGTTTCCCTTTCCCTCTCAATGCACACAGAGCGGGTGACACTTTTATGGCCACCGGCCGCTGTGCCTGCCAGGGCTGGCTCTCCTGCTTCCCAACCATTTCCAGACCAGAAGGCCAACGGCTCCTGCTCTTCTCCCTGGGCAGCGTGCTGCACCTTCCACACTCATGCTCCTGGGGAGAGCAGTGAAAGACGTATCCCTTTCCATATGGCTCTTCCCACAGAGCCAACGTCGCTTCTATCTCATGCAGAGGGGACGCTCTGGCAAAGAAGATTTCGCTCCATGCGGGTATCTTCCACCATGCTGTGGAGACTGGCTCAGGCATTCAGCTGCAGCATCACACACATCCGATTCTGATTTCCCAACGAATGCTATACTTTCGCATAGGAGTTGCCCCGGCAAAGAGGCTTTCGCTGTATGCGGGTTGTTCCACCCGCGAGACTGGGCACAGGCAAGCAGCAGAAGAGCCCGCAGAACCGATTCTGGTTTCCCAGCGACAGCTATGCTTTCCAGAGTTTTTCAGCTTGGCGCGAAATGCACTTCACTGCTGCTTCCTCAGCAAGGCTTTCGTCATTCGCTCTGTTGTGGCAGGGAAACAGAGCCCCGGGAGAGCTGGTGCCTTTTGGGCCTTGCTTTCCCGGGCTCCAAGTTCTCGCCCGGGGTTCACCTTGCTAAGCCGAACTAAGCAGACACAGTCACAACCCTGCAGCAACGTGCATGGCCTAGGATGGGGCTCTATGCACACTACCTTCTCCCGGTGTAAGCAACGCTTGGCCTTTGGCAGTGGACCTCAGGTGGACTCGCGGACTAGGTCAGTGCCTTCCTCACAGGAGAGGAGAGGCGACAGGATCCCTGAACACCGCCCGTTACTAAATGGGGAGCATTCGGGGATTGTTGCCACTCCTTTACCGGCACACCCCCAGCCACCGACAAGGCTGTCACATCTTGGAGGAAGATGGCATCTGACTGCCCATTGCTCGAGGGAGCTGTTTCTGCGAGTTCAGGGTAAGGTGCCTGGTAGCAAGCCCAAGTCTGCCCTACGGACAGTTGTCCAAGGAGATGCTGTGCCCTTGGGACCAGACGCACAGGACAGGCCTGCCTTCTGCCCAGACTCCTTCCTCAGAGTGGAGCACGCGTCCCTGCCCTAGTCGTCCCATCATGTCTCCTTAGCAGCCAGGCTTCGTCTCTTCGCACAGGGAGCGGGTGACATTTGTCTTGCCACCGGCCTGCTGTTCCTGCCAGGGCAGGCTCTCCTGCTTCCCGAGCGTTTCCTGACCCCAAGGTAAATGACTCCTTCCCTTCTCTGGGGGTGGCGTGCTGCGCCTTTGCCACACTTGCTCCTGGGGAGCGCGCTGCCCGGGGAGAAGAACAGGAGCCGTTGGCTTTCTGGTCTGGAAACGGTTGCGAAGTAAGAGAGCCGGCCCTGGCCGGCACAGCGGCCGGTAGCAATACAAGTGTCACCCGCTCCCAGTGCAGAGATACAGAAGCCTGGTTGCTAAGGAGACAGGAGGCGATGAGTAGGGCAGGGCGCGTGCTCCACTCTTCGGAAGGAGTCTGGGCAGAAAGCATGCCTGTCCTGAGCCTCTGGGCCCAAGGAGACAGCAGCTCCTTGGCCACCTGTCCCTGGGGCAGACATGCGCTAGCCACCGGGTGCCTACGCTGAACTCGCAGAAAGAGCTCCCTGAAATAACGGGGAGTCAGATGCCGTCTTCCTCCAGGATGTGGAAGCTTGGAGGAGGTACGGGGTTTAAGGGGAAGGCGTTGGACAGTGCCCCAAAGGTCCCTATTCAGTGCACGGGCGGTGTGCAGGGATCCTGTCACCTCTCTTTTCCTTGGGCAAAGCACTGGCCTAGTCCGGGAGTCCGCCTGAGCGCCAGAGTAAAAGGCCAAGCCTTGCCTACACTGGGAGATGGTAGTGTGCATAGATTGCCATCCTAGGCTACGCACGCTACTGCAGGGTTGTGGCTGTGTCTGCTTAGTTCGGTCTGGCAGGGTGAACCCAGGATGCGAACATGGAGCCCGGGAAAGCAAGACCCAAGTGGCACCAGCTCTCCCGCAGCTCTTTTTCCCTGACGCGACTGAAGCCTTGCTGAGGAAGCAGCACCGAAGTGGTGTTAGGTCCAAGCCAAAGCCTCTGCGAAAGCACAGCATTCGCTGAGAAATGTTCTGCGGGCTGCTGCTGCTTGCCTAATCCCAGACTCGCGGTGGGAGAAACCCGCATACCGTGGAAGCCTCTTTGCCTGGGCATCTCCCCTGGGAAAGCACAGCGTTCCTTGGGAAATCTGAGTTGGGTTTGGGGATGCTGCTGCTGCTTGCCTGAGCTAGTCTCCGCGGCTTGGTGGAAGATGCCCGCATGGAGCGAAATACTCTTTGCCCTACATCCCCTCTGCCTGAGAGACAAGCCAAGTGTGGGGAAGTCGCAGCACGCAGCCCCCAGAGAAGAGAAGGAGCCGTTGGCCTTGGGGTCGGGAAATGCTCGGGAAGCAGGATAGCCTCTCTTCTTCCCTGCCGCGACAGAGCAAATGACCAAAGCCTTGCTGAGGAAGAAGCAGCGAAGCTCGGTTCGCGCCAAACTGAAAACCTCTGCGAAAGCATAGCAGTCGCTGGGAAATCAGAATCGGTTCTGCGGGCTCTTCTGCTGCTGGCCTGATCCCAGTCTCGCGGGTGGAGAAACCCGCATACAGCGAAAGCCTCTTTGCCCAAGCATCTCTTCTGGGAAAGCACAGCATTCGTTGGGAAATCAGCATCGGATGTTGGGATGCTGCAGCTGAATGCCTGAGCGAGTCTCCGCAGCATTGTGGAAGACACCCGCATGGAGCGAAATCCTCTTTGCCCTAGCACCCCTCTGCCTGAGAGAGAAGCGCGTTTGCGCCTGTGGAAAGAGCCTAAGGAAAGGGACACGTCTTTAACTGCGCTCCCCAGGAGCATGTCTATGGAAGGTGCAGCACGCTGCCCAGGAAGAAGAGCAGGAGCCATTGGCCTTCTGGTCTGGAAACGGTTGCGAGGCAGGAGAGTAGGCCCTGGCAGGCACAGCGGCCGGTGGCAATACAAGTGTCACCTGCTCCCTGTACAGAGAGATGGAAGCCTGGCTGCTAAGGAGAGAGGAGGGAATGAGGAGGGCAGAGCGCGTGCTCAACGCTTAGGAAGGAGTCTGGGCAGAAAGCATGCCTGTCCTGAGCCTCTGGGCGCAAGGAGAGAGGAGCTCCTTGGCCACCTGTCCCTGGGGCAGACATGCGCTAGCCACCAGGCGCCTACGCTGAACTTGCAGAAACAGCTCCCTGAAATAACGGGGAGTGCGATGCCATCTTCCTCCAGGATGTGGAAGCTTGGAGGAGGCACGGGGTTTAAGGGGAAGGGGTTGGACAGTGCCCCAAAGGTCCCTATTCAGTGTACGGGCGGTGTACAGTGATCCTGTCACCTCTCCAAGTCTGGCCTTGGACAGGTGACCAAGGAGATGCTGCCCTTGGGTCCAAAGGCACCGGAAAGGCCTGCCTTCTGCGCAGACTGCTTCCTCAGAGGGTAGTACGCACCCCTGCCCTAGTCGTCCCCTCATGTCAACATGGCAGGAGCTTCCACCTCTCCGCACAGGGAGCCTGGGACACTTGTCTTGCCACCGGCCTGCTATTCGTGCCACGGCAGGCTATCCTGCTTCCCGAGCGTTTCCCGACCCCAAGGCCAACGGCTCTTTCTCTTCTCCGGTGGTGGCGTGCTGTGCCTTCCACACACTTGCTCCTGGGGAGAGCGGTGACGGACGTTTGCAACCATGTTTCTCTCTCAGGCAGAAGGGATGCTAGGGCAAAGAGTATTTCGCTCCATGCGGGTATCTTCCACCGCATCCCCAACCCCAACTCAGATTTCCCAACGAATGCTGTGCTTTCCCAGGGCAGATGAGAAGGCAAAGAGGCTTTCGCTGTATGCGTCTTTCTCCCACCGCGTGACTGGGCTCAGGCAATCAGCAGCAACCCGCAGAACATTTCTCAGCGAATGCTGTGCTTTCACAGATGCTTTGGCTTGGAGCGAACAGCAATTCGCCACTGCTTCCTCAGCAAGGCTTCAGTTGCGTCAGGGATGAAAAGCTGCGGGAGAGCTGGTGACTCTTGGGCCTTGCTTTCCCAGGCTCTGTGTTCGCGTCCTGGGTTCACCCTGCCAGGCCAAAATAAGTAGACACAGCCACAATCCTGCAGTAGCGTGCGGAGCCTAGGATGGCACCCTATGCACAACTACCATTTCCCAGTGTAGGCATCGCTTGGCCTTTTACTCTGGCGCTCAGGCGGACTCGCAGACTAGGCCAGTGCTTTCCCACAGGAAAGGAGAGGTGACAAGATCACTGCACACTGAATAGGGAGCTTTGTGGGACTGTCTCCACCCCTTCCCCTTAAACCCCGTGCCTCCTCCAAGCTTCCACATCCTGGAGAAAGACTTCATCTGACTTCCCGTTATTTCGGGGAGCTGTTTCTGCGAGTTCAGCGTAGGCGCCTGGTGGCTAGTGCATGTCTGCCCCAGGGACAGGTGGACAGGGAGCTGCTGTCTCCTTGGTCCCAGAGGCTCAGGACAGGCATGCTTTCTGCCCAGACTCCTTCCTAAGAGTGGAGCACGCGCCCTGCCCTCCTCATCCCCTCCTCTGTCCGTAGCAGCCAGGTTTCCCTTTCCCTCTCAATGCACACAGAGCGGGTGACACTTGTATTGCCACCGGCCGCTGTGCCTCCCAGGGCTGGCTCTCCTGCTTCCCAACCATTTCCAGACCAGAAGGCCAACGGCTCCTGCTCTTCTCCCTGGGCAGCGTGCTGCACCTTCCACACTCATGCTCCTGGGGAGAGCAGTGAAAGACGTGTCCCTTTCCTTATGGCTCTTCCCACAGAGCCAACGTCGCTTCTATCTCATGCAGAGGGGACGCTCTGGCAAAGAAGATTTCGCTCCATGCGGGTATCTTCCACCATGCTGCGGAGACTCGCTCAGGCATTCAGCTGCAGCATCACACACATCCGATTCTGATTTCCCAACGAATGCTATACTTTCGCATAGGAGTTGCCCCGGCAAAGAGGCTTTCGCTGTATGCGGGTTGTTCCACCCGCGAGACTGGGCACAGGCAAGCAGCAGAAGAGCCCGCAGAACCGATTCTGGTTTCCCAGCGACTGCTATGCTTTCCAGAGTTTTTCAGCTTGGCGCGAAATGCACTTCACTGCTGCTTCCTCAGCAAGGCTTTCGTCATTCGCTCTGTTGTGGCAGGGAAACAGAGCCCCGGGAGAGCTGGTGCCTTTTGGGCCTTGCTTTCCCGGGCTCCAAGTTCTCGCCCGGGGTTCACCTTGCTAAGCCGAACTAAGCAGACACAGTCACAACCCTGCAGCAACGTGCATGGCCTAGGATGGGACTCTATGCACACTACCTTCTCCCGGTGTAAGCAACGCTTGGCCTTTGGCAGTGGACCTCGGGTGGACTCGCGGACTAGGTCAGTGCCTTCCTCACAGGAGAGGAGAGGCGACAGGATCCCTGAACACCGCCCGTTACTAAATGGGGAGCATTCGGGGATTGTTGCCACTCCTTTCCCGGCACACCCCCAGCCACCGACAAGGCTGTCACATCTTGGAGGAAGATGGCATCTGAATGCCCATTGCTCGAGGGAGCTGTTTCTGCGAGTTCAGGGTAAGGTGCCTGGTAGCAAGCCCAAGTCTGCCCACGGACAGTTGTCCAAGGAGATGCTGTGCCCTTGGGACCAGACGCACAGGACAGGCCTGCCTTCTGCCCAGACTCCTTCCTCAGAGTGGAGCACGCGTCCCTGCCGTAGTCGTCCCCTCATGTCTCCTTAGCAGCCAGGCTTCGTCTCTTCGCACAGGGAGCGGGTGACATTTGTCTTGCCACCGGCCTGCTGTTCCTGCCAGGGCAGGCTCTCCTGCTTCCCGAGCGTTTCCTGACCCCAAGGTAAATGACTCCTTCTCTTCTCTGGGGGTGGCGTGCTGCGCCTTTGCCACACTTGCTCCTGGGGAGCGCGCTGCCCGGGGAGAAGAGCAGGAGCCGTTGGCTTTCTGGTCTGGAAACGGTTGCGAAGTAAGAGAGCCGGCCTTGGCCGGCGCAGCGGCCGGTAGCAATACAAGTGTCACCTGCTCCCAGTGCAGAGATACAGAAGCCTGGTTGCTAAGGAGACAGGAGGCGATGAGTAGGGCAGGTCGCGTGCTCCACTCTTAGGAAGGAGTCTGGGCAGAAAGCATGCCTGTCCTGAGCCTCTGGGCCCAATTAGACAGCAGCTCCTTGGCCACCTGTCCCTGGGGCAGACATGCGCTAGCCACCAGGTGCCTACGCTGAACTCGCAGAAAGAGCTCCCTGAAATAACGGGGAGTCAGATGCCGTCTTCCTCCAGGATGTGGAAGCTTGGAGGAGGTACGGGGTTTAAGGGGAAGGCGTTGGACAGTGCCCCAAAGGTCCCTATTCAGTGCACGGGCGGTGTGCAGGGATCCTGTCACCTCTCTTTTCCTGTGGGCAAAGCACTGGCCTAGTCCGGGAGTCCGCCTGAGCGCCAGAGTAAAAGGCCAAGCGTTGCCTACACTGGGAGATGGTAGTGTGCATAGATTGCCATCCTAGGCTACGCACGCTACTGCAGGGTTGTGGCTGTGTCTGCTTAGTTCGGTCTGGCCTGGTGAACCCAGGATGCGAACATGGAGCCCGGGAAAGCAAGACCCAAGAGGCACCAGCTCTCCCGCAGCTCTTCTTCCCTGACGCGACTGAAGCCTTGCTGAGGAAGCAGCACCGAAGTGGTGTTAGGTCCAAGCCAAAGCCTCTGCGAAAGCACAGATTCGCTGAGAAATGTTCTGCGGGCTGCTGCTGCTTGCCTGATCCCAGACTCGCGGTGGGAGAAACCCGCATACCGTGGAAGCCTCTTTGCCTGGGCATCTCCCCTGGGAAAGCACAGCGTTCCTTGGGAAATCTGAGTTGGGTTTGGGGATGCTGCTGCTGCTTGCCTGAGCTAGTCTCCGCGGCTTGGTGGAAGATACCCGCATGGAGCGAAATACTCTTTGCCCTACATCTCCTCTGCCTGAGAGACAAGCCAAGTGTGGGGAAGTCGCAGCACGCAGCCCCCAGAGAAGAGAAGGATCCGTTGGCCTTGGGGTCGGGAAATGCTCGGGAAGCAGGATAGCCTCTCTTCTTCCCTGCCGCGACAGAGCAAATGACCAAAGCCTTGCTGAGGAAGCAGCAGCGAAGCTCGGTTCGCGCCAAACTGAAAACCTCTGCGAAAGCATAGCAGTCGCTGGGAAATCAGAATCGGTTCTGCGGGCTCTTCTGCTGCTGGCCTGATCCCAGTCTCGCGGGTGGAGAAACCCGCATACGGCGAAAGCCTCTTTGCCCAAGCATCTCTTCTGGGAAAGCACAGCATTCGTTGGGAAATCAGCATCGGATGTTGGGATGCTGCAGCTGTATGCCTGAGCTAGTCTCCGCAGCATTGTGGAAGACACCCGCATGGAGCGAAATCCTCTTTGCCCTAGCAGCCCTCTGCCTGAGAGAGAAGCGCGTTTGCGCCTGTGGAAAGAGCCTAAGGAAAGGGACACGTCTTTCACTGCGCTCCCCAGGAGCATGTTTATGGAAGGTGCAGCACGCTGCCCAGGAAGAAGAGCAGGAGCCATTGGCCTTCTGGTCTGGAAACGGTTGCGAAGCAGGAGAGTAGGCCCTGGCAGGCACAGCGGCCGGTGGCAATACAAGTGTCACCTGCTCCCTGTACAGAGAGATGGAAGCCTGGCTGCTACGGAGAGAGGAGGGAATGAGTAGGGCAGAGCGCGTGCTCAACGCTTAGGAAGGAGTCTGGGCAGAAAGCATGCCTGTCCTGAGCCTCTGGGCGCAAGGAGAGAGGAGCTCCTTGGCCACCTGTCCCTGGGGCAGACATGCGCTAGCCACCAGGCGCCTACGCTGAACTTGCAGAAACAGCTCCCTGAAATAACGGGGAGTGCGATGCCATCTTCCTCCAGGATGTGGAAGCTTGGAGGAGGCACGGGGTTTAAGGGGAAGGGGTTGGACAGTGCCCCAAAGGTCCCTATTCAGTGCACGGGCGGTGTACAGTGATCCTGTCACCTCTCCAAGTCTGGCCTTGGACAGGTGACCAAGGAGATGCTGTGCCCTTGGGACCAAAGGCTCCGGAAAGGCCTGCCTTCTGCGCAGACTGCTTCCTCAAAGGGTAGTACGCACCCCTGCCCTAGTCGTCCCCTCATGTCAACATGGCAGGAGCTTCCACCTCTCCGCACAGGGAGCCTGGGACACTTGTCTTGCCACCGGCCTGCTATTCGTGCCACGGCAGGCTATCCTGCTTCCCGAGCGTTTCCCGACCCCAAGGCCAACGGCTCTTTCTCTTCTCCGGTGGTGGCGTGCTGTGCCTTCCACACACTTGCTCCTGGGGAGAGCGGTGACGGACGTTTGCAACCACGTTTCTCTCTCAGGCAGAAGGGATGCTAGGGCAAAGAGTATTTCGCTCCATGCGGGTATCTTCCACCGCATCCCCAAACCCAACTCAGATTTCCCAACGAATGCTGTGCTTTCCCAGGGCAGATGAGAAGGCAAAGAGGCTTTCGCTGTATGCGTCTTTCTCCCACCGCGTGACTGGGCTCAGGCAATCAGCAGCAACCCGCAGAACATTTCTCAGCGAATGCTGTGCTTTCACAGATGCTTTGGCTTGGAGCGAACAGCAATTCGCCACTGCTTCCTCAGCAAGGCTTCAGTTGCGTCAGGGATGAAAAGCTGCGGGAGAGCTGGTGACTCTTGGGCCTTGCTTTCCCAGGCTCTGTGTTCGCGTCCTGGGTTCACCCTGCCAGGCCAAAATAAGTAGACACAGCCACAACCCTGCAGTAGCGTGCGGAGCCTAGGATGGCACCCTATGCACAACTACCATTTCCCAGTGTAGGCATCGCTTGGCCTTTTACTCTGGCGCTCAGGTGGACTCGCAGACTAGGCCAGTGCTTTCCCACAGGAAAGGAGAGGTGACAAGATCCCTGCACACTGAATAGGGAGCTTTGTGGGACTGTCTCCACCCCTTCCCCTTAAACCCCGTGCCTCCTCCAAGCTTCCACATCCTGGAGGAAGACTTCATCTGACTTCCCGTTATTTCGGGGAGCTGTTTCTGCGAGTTCAGCGTAGGCGCCTGGTGGCTAGTGCATGTCTGCCCCAGGGACAGGTGGCCAGGGAGCTGCTGTCTCCTTGGTCCCAGAGGCTCAGGACAGGCATGCTTTCTGCCCAGACTCCTTCCTAAGAGTGGAGCACGCGCCCTGCCCTACTCATCCCCTCCTCTCTCCGTAGCAGCCAGGTTTCCCTTTCCCTCTCAATGCACACAGAGCGGGTGACACTTGTATTGCCACCGGCCGCTGTGCCTGCCAGGGCTGGCTCTCCTGCATCCCAACCATTTCCAGACCAGAAGGCCAACGGCTCCTGCTCTTCTCCCTGGGCAGCGTGCTGCACCTTCCACACTCATGCTCCTGGGGAGAGCAGTGAAAGACGCGTCCCTTTCCTTATGGCTCTTCCCACAGAGCCAACGTCGCTTCTATCTCATGCAGAGGGGACGCTCTGGCAAAGAAGATTTCGCTCCATGCGGGTATCTTCCACCATGCTGCGGAGACTCGCTCAGGCATTCAGCTGCAGCATCACACACATCCGATTCTGATTTCCCAACGAATGCTATACTTTCGCATAGGAGTTGCCCCGGCAAAGAGGCTTTCGCTGTATGCGGGTTGTTCCACCCGCGAGACTGGGCACAGGCAAGCAGCAGAAGAGCCCGCAGAACCGATTCTGGTTTCCGAGCGACTGCTATGCTTTCCAGAGGTTTTCAGCTTGGCGCGAAATTCACTTCACTGCTGCTTCCTCAGCAAGGCTTTCGTCATTCGCTCTGTTGTGGCAGGGAAACAGAGCCCCGGGAGAGCTGGTGCCTTTTGGGCCTTGCTTTCCTGGGCTCCAAGTTCTCGCCCGGGGTTCACCTTGCTAAGCCGAACTAAGCAGACACAGTCACAACCCTGCAGCAACGTGCATGGCCTAGGATGGGACTCTATGCACACTACCCTCTCCCGGTGTAAGCAACGCTTGGCCTTTGGCAGTGGACCTCAGGTGGACTCGCGGACTAGGTCAGTGCCTTCCTCACAGGAGAGGAGAGGCGACAGGATCCCTGAACACCGCCCGTTACTAAATGGGGAGCATTCGGGGATTGTTGCCACTTCTTTCCCGGCACACCCCCAGCCACCGACAAGGCTGTCACATCTTGGAGGAAGATGGCATCTGACTGCCCATTGCTCGAGGGAGCTGTTTCTGCGAGTTCAGGGTAAGGTGCCTGGTAGCAAGCCCAAGTCTGCCCTACCGACAGTTGTCCAAGGAGATGCTGTGCCCTTGGGACCAGACGCACAGGACAGGCCTGCCTTCTGCCCAGACTCCTTCCTCAGAGTGGAGCACGCGTCCCTGCCGTAGTCGTCCCCTCATGTCTCCTTAGCAGCCAGGCTTCGTCTCTTCGCACAGGGAGCGGGTGACATTTGTCTTGCCACCGGCCTGCTGTTCCTGCCAGGGCAGGCTCTCCTGCTTCCCGAGCGTTTCCTGACCCCAAGGTAAATGACTCCTTCTCTTCTCTGGGGGTGGCGTGCTGCGCCTTTGCCACACTTGCTCCTGGGGAGCGCGCTGCCCGTGGAGAAGAGCAGGAGCCGTTGGCTTTCTGGTCTGGAAACGGTTGCGAAGTAAGAGAGCCGGCCCTGGCCGGCGCAGCGGCCGGTAGCAATACAAGTGTCACCCGCTCCCAGTGCAGAGATACAGAAGCCTGGTTGCTAAGGAGACAGGAGGCGATGAGTAGGGCAGGGCACGTGCTCCACTCTTAGGAAGGAGTCTGGGCAGAAAGCATGCCTGTCCTGAGCCTCTGGGCCCAAGGAGACAGCAGCTCCTTGGCCCCCTGTCCCTGGGGCAGACATGCGCTAGCCACCAGGTGCCTACGCTGAACTCGCAGAAAGAGCTCCCTGAAATAACGGGGAGTCAGATGCCGTCTTCCTCCAGGATGTGGAAGCTTGGAGGAGGTACGGGGTTTCAGGGGAAGGCGTTGGACAGTGCCCCAAAGGTCCCTATTCAGTGCACGGGCGGTGTGCAGGGATCCTGTCACCTCTCTTTTCCTGTGGGCAAAGCACTGGCCTAGTCCGGGAGTCCGCCTGAGCGCCAGAGTAAAAGGCCAAGCGTTGCCTACACTGGGAGATGGTAGTGTGCATAGATTGCCATCCTAGGCTACGCACGCTACTGCAGGGTTGTGGCTGTGTCTGCTTAGTTCGGTCTGGCCTGGTGAACCCAGGATGCGAACATGGAGCCCGGGAAAGCAAGACCCAAGAGGCACCAGCTCTCCCGCAGCTCTTCTTCCCTGACGCGACTGAAGCCTTGCTGAGGAAGCAGCACCGAAGTGGTGTTAGGTCCAAGCCAAAGCCTCTGCGAAAGCACAGCATTCGCTGAGAAATGTTCTGCGGGCTGCTGCTGCTTGCCTGATCCCAGACTCGCGGTGGGAGAAACCCGCATACCGAGGAAGCCTCTTTGCCTGGGCATCTCCCCTGGGAAAGCACAGCGTTCCTTGGGAAATCTGAGTTGGGTTTGGGGATGCTGCTGCTGCTTGCCTGAGCTAGTCTCCGCGGCTTTGTGGAAGATACCCGCATGGAGCGAAATACTCTTTGCCCTACATCCCCTCTGCCTGAGAGACAAGCCAAGTGTGGGGAAGTCGCAGCACGCAGCCCCCAGAGAAGAGAAGGAGCCGTTGGCCTTGGGGTCGGGAAATGCTCGGGAAGCAGGATAGCCTCTCTTCTTCCCTGCCGCGACAGAGCAAATGACCATAGCCTTGCCTAGGAAGCAGCAGCGAAGCTCGGTTCGCGCCAAACTGAAAACCTCTGCGAAAGCATAGCAGTCGCTGGGAAATCAGAATCGGTTCTGCGGGCTCTTCTGCTGCTGGCCTGATCCCAGTCTCGCGGGTGGAGAAACCCGCATACAGCGAAAGCCTCTTTGCCCAAGCATCTCTTCTGGGAAAGCACAGCGTTCGTTGGGAAATCAGCATCAGATGTTGGGATGCTGCAGCTGAATGCCTGAGCTAGTCTCCGCAGCATTGTGGAAGACACCCGCATGGAGCGAAATCCTCTTTGCCCTAGCACCCCTCTGCCTGAGAGAGAAGCGCGTTTGCGCCTGTGGAAAGAGCCTAAGGAAAGGGACACGTCTTTAACTGCGCTCCCCAGGAGCATGTCTATGGAAGGTGCAGCACGCTGCCCAGGAAGAAGAGCAGGAGCCATTGGCCTTCTGGTCTGGAAACGGTTGCGAAGCAGGAGAGTAGGCCCTGGCAGGCACAGCGGCCGGTGGCAATACAAGTGTCACCTGCTCCCTGTACAGAGAGATGGAAGCCTGGCTGCTACGGAGAGAGGAGGGAATGAGTAGGGCAGAGCGCGTGCTCAACGCTTAGGAAGGAGTCTGGGCAGAAAGCATGCCTGTCCTGAGCCTCGGGCGCAAGGAGAGAGGAGCTCCTTGGCCACCTGTCCCTGGGGCAGACATGCGCTAGCCACCAGGCGCCTACGCTGAACTTGCAGAAACAGCTCCCTGAAATAACGGGGAGTGCGATGCCATCTTCCTCCAGGATGTGGAAGCTTGGAGGAGGCACGGGGTTTAAGGGGAAGGGGTTGGACAGTGCCCCAAAGGTCCCTATTCAGTGCACGGGCGGTGTACAGTGATCCTGTCACCTCTCCAAGTCTGGCCTTGGACAGGTGACCAAGGAGATGCTGTGCCCTTGGGACCAAAGGCACCGGAAAGGCCTGCCTTCTGCGCAGACTGCTTCCTCAGAGGGTAGTACGCACCCCTGCCCTAGTCGTCCCCTCATGTCAACATGGCAGGAGCTTCCACCTCTCCGCACAGGGAGCCTGGGACACTTGTCTTGCCACCGGCCTGCTATTCGTGCCACGGCAGGCTATCCTGCTTCCCGAGCGTTTCCCGACCCCAAGGCCAACGGCTCTTTCTCTTCTCCGGTGGTGGCGTGCTGTGCCTTCCACACACTTGCTCCTGGGGAGAGCGGTGACGGACGTTTGCAACCACGTTTCTCTCTCAGGCAGAAGGGATGCTAGGGCAAAGAGTATTTCGCTCCATGCGGGTATCTTCCACCGCATCCCCAAACCCAACTCAGATTTCCCAACGAATGCTGTGCTTTCCCAGGGCAGATGAGAAGGCAAAGAGGCTTTCGCTGTATGCGTCTTTCTCCCACCGCGTGACTGGGCTCAGGCAATCAGCAGCAACCCGCAGAACATTTCTCAGCGAATGCTGTGCTTTCACAGATGCTTTGGCTTGGAGCGAACAGCAATTCGCCACTGCTTCCTCAGCAAGGCTTCAGTTGCGTCAGGGATGAAAAGCTGCGGGAGAGCTGGTGACTCTTGGGCCTTGCTTTCCCAGGCTCTGTGTTCGCGTCCTGGGTTCACCCTGCCAGGCCAAAATAAGTAGACACAGCCACAACCCTGCAGTAGCGTGCGGAGCCTAGGATGGCACCCTATGCACAACTACCATTTCCCAGTGTAGGCATCGCTTGGCCTTTTACTCTGGCGCTCAGGCGGACTCGCAGACTAGGCCAGTGCTTTCCCACAGGAAAGGAGAGGTGACAAGATCCCTGCACACTGAATAGGGAGCTTTGTGGGACTGTCTCCACCCCTTCCCCTTAAACCCCGTGCCTCCTCCAAGCTTCCACATCCTGGAGGAAGACTTCATCTGACTTCCCGTTATTTCGGGGAGCTGTTTCTGCGAGTTCAGCGTAGGCGCCTGGTGGCTAGTGCATGTCTGCCCCAGGGACAGGTGGCCAGGGAGCTGCTGTCTCCTTGGTCCCAGAGGCTCAGGACAGGCATGCTTTCTGCCCAGACTCCTTCCTAAGAGTGGAGCACGCGCCCTGCCCTCCTCATCCCCTCCTCTGTCCGTAGCAGCCAGGTTTCCCTTTCCCTCTCAATGCACACAGAGCGGGTGACACTTGTATTGCCACCGGCCGCTGTGCCTCCCAGGGCTGGCTCTCCTGCTTCCCAACCATTTCCAGACCAGAAGGCCAACGGCTCCTGCTCTTCTCCCTGGGCAGCGTGCTGCACCTTCCACACTCATGCTCCTGGGGAGAGCAGTGAAAGACGTGTCCCTTTCCTTATGGCTCTTCCCACAGAGCCAACGTCGCTTCTATCTCATGCAGAGGGGACGCTCTGGCAAAGAAGATTTCGCTCCATGCGGGTATCTTCCACCATGCTGCGGAGACTCGCTCAGGCATTCAGCTGCAGCATCACACACATCCGATTCTGATTTCCCAACGAATGCTATACTTTCGCATAGGAGTTGCCCCGGCAAAGAGGCTTTCGCTGTATGCGGGTTGTTCCACCCGTGAGACTGGGCACAGGCAAGCAGCAGAAGAGCCCGCAGAACCGATTCTTGTTTCCCAGCGACTGCTATGCTTTCCAGAGTTTTTCAGCTTGGCGCGAAATGCACTTCACTGCTGCTTCCTCAGCAAGGCTTTCGTCATTCGCTCTGTTGTGGCAGGGAAACAGAGCCCCGGGAGAGCTGGTGCCTTTTGGGCCTTGCTTTCCCGGGCTCCAAGTTCTCGCCCGGGGTTCACCTTGCTAAGCCGAACTAAGCAGACACAGTCACAACCCTGCAGCAACGTGCATGGCCTAGGATGGGACTCTATGCACACTACCTTCTCCCGGTGTAAGCAACGCTTGGCCTTTGGCAGTGGACCTCGGGTGGACTCGCGGACTAGGTCAGTGCCTTCCTCACAGGAGAGGAGAGGCGACAGGATCCCTGAACACCGCCCGTTACTAAATGGGGAGCATTCGGGGATTGTTGCCACTCCTTTCCCGGCACACCCCCAGCCACCGACAAGGCTGTCACATCTTGGAGGAAGATGGCATCTGACTGCCCATTGCTCGAGGGAGCTGTTTCTGCGAGTTCAGGGTAAGGTGCCTGGTAGCAAGCCCAAGTCTGCCCACGGACAGTTGTCCAAGGAGATGCTGTGCCCTTGGGACCAGACGCACAGGACAGGCCTGCCTTCTGCCCAGACTCCTTCCTCAGAGTGGAGCACGCGTCCCTGCCGTAGTCGTCCCCTCATGTCTCCTTAGCAGCCAGGCTTCGTCTCTTCGCACAGGGAGCGGGTGACATTTGTCTTGCCACCGGCCTGCTGTTCCTGCCAGGGCAGGCTCTCCTGCTTCCCGAGCGTTTCCTGACCCCAAGGTAAATGACTCCTTCTCTTCTCTGGGGGTGGCGTGCTGCGCCTTTGCCACACTTGCTCCTGGGGAGCGCGCTGCCCGGGGAGAAGAGCAGGAGCCGTTGGCTTTCTGGTCTGGAAACGGTTGCGAAGTAAGAGAGCCGGCCTTGGCCGGCGCAGCGGCCGGTAGCAATACAAGTGTCACCTGCTCCCAGTGCAGAGATACAGAAGCCTGGTTGCTAAGGAGACAGGAGGCGATGAGTAGGGCAGGTCGCGTGCTCCACTCTTAGGAAGGAGTCTGGGCAGAAAGCATGCCTGTCCTGAGCCTCTGGGCCCAATTAGACAGCAGCTCCTTGGCCACCTGTCCCTGGGGCAGACATGCGCTAGCCACCAGGTGCCTACGCTGAACTCGCAGAAAGAGCTCCCTGAAATAACGGGGAGTCAGATGCCGTCTTCCTCCAGGATGTGGAAGCTTGGAGGAGGTACGGGGTTTAAGGGGAAGGCGTTGGACAGTGCCCCAAAGGTCCCTATTCAGTGCACGGGCGGTGTGCAGGGATCCTGTCACCTCTCTTTTCCTGTGGGCAAAGCACTGGCCTAGTCCGGGAGTCCGCCTGAGCGCCAGAGTAAAAGGCCAAGCGTTGCCTACACTGGGAGATGGTAGTGTGCATAGATTGCCATCCTAGGCTACGCACGCTACTGCAGGGTTGTGGCTGTGTCTGCTTAGTTCGGTCTGGCCTGGTGAACCCAGGATGCGAACATGGAGCCCGGGAAAGCAAGACCCAAGAGGCACCAGCTCTCCCGCAGCTCTTCTTCCCTGACGCGACTGAAGCCTTGCTGAGGAAGCAGCACCGAAGTGGTGTTAGGTCCAAGCCAAAGCCTCTGCGAAAGCACAGCATTCGCTGAGAAATGTTCTGCGGGCTGCTGCTGCTTGCCTGATCCCAGACTCGCGGTGGGAGAAACCCGCATACCGTGGAAGCCTCTTTGCCTGGGCATCTCCCCTGGGAAAGCACAGCGTTCCTTGGGAAATCTGAGTTGGGTTTGGGGATGCTGCTGCTGCTTGCCTGAGCTAGTCTCCGCGGCTTGGTGGAAGATACCCGCATGGAGCGAAATACTCTTTGCCCTACATCTCCTCTGCCTGAGAGACAAGCCAAGTGTGGGGAAGTCGCAGCACGCAGCCCCCAGAGAAGAGAAGGATCCGTTGGCCTTGGGGTCGGGAAATGCTCGGGAAGCAGGATAGCCTCTCTTCTTCCCTGCCGCGACAGAGCAAATGACCAAAGCCTTGCTGAGGAAGCAGCAGCGAAGCTCGGTTCGCGCCAAACTGAAAACCTCTGCGAAAGCATAGCAGTCGCTGGGAAATCAGAATCGGTTCTGCGGGCTCTTCTGCTGCTGGCCTGATCCCAGTCTCGCGGGTGGAGAAACCCGCATACAGCGAAAGCCTCTTTGCCCAAGCATCTCTTCTGGGAAAGCACAGCATTCGTTGGGAAATCAGCATCGGATGTTGGGATGCTGCAGCTGTATGCCTGAGCTAGTCTCCGCAGCATTGTGGAAGACACCCGCATGGAGCGAAATCCTCTTTGCCCTAGCAGCCCTCTGCCTGAGAGAGAAGCGCGTTTGCGCCTGTGGAAAGAGCCTAAGGAAAGGGACACGTCTTTCACTGCGCTCCCCAGGAGCATGTTTATGGAAGGTGCAGCACGCTGCCCAGGAAGAAGAGCAGGAGCCATTGGCCTTCTGGTCTGGAAACGGTTGCGAAGCAGGAGAGTAGGCCCTGGCAGGCACAGCGGCCGGTGGCAATACAAGTGTCACCTGCTCCCTGTACAGAGAGATGGAAGCCTGGCTGCTACGGAGAGAGGAGGGAATGAGTAGGGCAGAGCGCGTGCTCAACGCTTAGGAAGGAGTCTGGGCAGAAAGCATGCCTGTCCTGAGCCTCTGGGCGCAAGGAGAGAGGAGCTCCTTGGCCACCTGTCCCTGGGGCAGACATGCGCTAGCCACCAGGCGCCTACGCTGAACTTGCAGAAACAGCTCCCTGAAATAACGGGGAGTGCGATGCCATCTTCCTCCAGGATGTGGAAGCTTGGAGGAGGCACGGGGTTTAAGGGGAAGGGGTTGGACAGTGCCCCAAAGGTCCCTATTCAGTGCACGGGCGGTGTACAGTGATCCTGTCACCTCTCCAAGTCTGGCCTTGGACAGGTGACCAAGGAGATGCTGTGCCCTTGGGACCAAAGGCTCCGGAAAGGCCTGCCTTCTGCGCAGACTGCTTCCTCAAAGGGTAGTACGCACCCCTGCCCTAGTCGTCCCCTCATGTCAACATGGCAGGAGCTTCCACCTCTCCGCACAGGGAGCCTGGGACACTTGTCTTGCCACCGGCCTGCTATTCGTGCCACGGCAGGCTATCCTGCTTCCCGAGCGTTTCCCGACCCCAAGGCCAACGGCTCTTTCTCTTCTCCGGTGGTGGCGTGCTGTGCCTTCCACACACTTGCTCCTGGGGAGAGCGGTGACGGACGTTTGCAACCACGTTTCTCTCTCAGGCAGAAGGGATGCTAGGGCAAAGAGTATTTCGCTCCATGCGGGTATCTTCCACCGCATCCCCAAACCCAACTCAGATTTCCCAACGAATGCTGTGCTTTCCCAGGGCAGATGAGAAGGCAAAGAGGCTTTCGCTGTATGCGTCTTTCTCCCACCGCGTGACTGGGCTCAGGCAATCAGCAGCAACCCGCAGAACATTTCTCAGCGAATGCTGTGCTTTCACAGATGCTTTGGCTTGGAGCGAACAGCAATTCGCCACTGCTTCCTCAGCAAGGCTTCAGTTGCGTCAGGGATGAAAAGCTGCGGGAGAGCTGGTGACTCTTGGGCCTTGCTTTCCCAGGCTCTGTGTTCGCGTCCTGGGTTCACCCTGCCAGGCCAAAATAAGTAGACACAGCCACAACCCTGCAGTAGCGTGCGGAGCCTAGGATGGCACCCTATGCACAACTACCATTTCCCAGTGTAGGCATCGCTTGGCCTTTTACTCTGGCGCTCAGGTGGACTCGCAGACTAGGCCAGTGCTTTCCCACAGGAAAGGAGAGGTGACAAGATCCCTGCACACTGAATAGGGAGCTTTGTGGGACTGTCTCCACCCCTTCCCCTTAAACCCCGTGCCTCCTCCAAGCTTCCACATCCTGGAGGAAGACTTCATCTGACTTCCCGTTATTTCGGGGAGCTGTTTCTGCGAGTTCAGCGTAGGCGCCTGGTGGCTAGTGCATGTCTGCCCCAGGGACAGGTGGCCAGGGAGCTGCTGTCTCCTTGGTCCCAGAGGCTCAGGACAGGCATGCTTTCTGCCCAGACTCCTTCCTAAGAGTGGAGCACGCGCCCTGCCCTCCTCATCCCCTCCTCTGTCCGTAGCAGCCAGGTTTCCCTTTCCCTCTCAATGCACACAGAGCGGGTGACACTTGTATTGCCACCGGCCGCTGTGCCTGCCAGGGCTGGCTCTCCTGCTTCCCAACCATTTCCAGACCAGAAGGCCAACGGCTCCTGCTCTTCTCCCTGGGCAGCGTGCTGCACCTTCCACACTCATGCTCCTGGGGAGAGCAGTGAAAGACGTGTCCCATTCCTTATGGCTCTTCCCACAGAGCCAACGTCGCTTCATTCTCAGGCAGAGGGGAAGCTCTGGCAAAGAAGATTTCGCTCCATGCGGGTATCTTCCACCATGCTGCGGAGACTCGCTCAGGCATTCAGCTGCAGCATCACACACATCCGATTCTGATTTCCCAACGAATGCTATACTTTCGCATAGGAGTTGCCCCGGCTAAGAGGCTTTCGCTGTATGCGGGTTGTTCCACCCGCGAGACTGGGCACAGGCAAGCAGCAGAAGAGCCCGCAGAACCGATTCTGGTTTCCCAGCGACTGCTATGCTTTCCAGAGTTTTTCAGCTTGGCACGAAATGCACTTCACTGCTGCTTCCTCAGCAAGGCTTTCGTCATTCGCTCTGTTGTGGCAGGGAAACAGAGCCCCGGGAGAGCTGGTGCCTTTTGGGCCTGGCTTTCCCGGGCTCCAAGTTCTCGCCCGGGGTTCACCTTGCTAAGCCGAACTAAGCAGACACAGTCACAACCCTGCAGCAACGTGCATGGCCTAGGATGGGACTCTATGCACACTACCTTCTCCCGGTGTAAGCAACGCTTGGCCTTTGGCAGTGGACCTCAGGTGGACTCGCGGACTAGGTCAGTGCCTTCCTCACAGGAGAGGAGAGGCGTCAGGATCCCTGAACACCGCCCGTTACTAAATGGGGAGCATTCGGGGATTGTTGCCACTCCTCTCCCGGCACACCCCCAGCCACCGACAAGGCTGTCACATCTTGGAGGAAGATGGCATCTGACTGCCCATTGCTCGAGGGAGCTGTTTCTGCGAGTTCAGGGTAAGGTGCCTGGTAGCAAGCCCAAGTCTGCCCTACGGACAGTTGTCCAAGGAGATGCTGTGCCCTTGGGACCAGACGCACAGGACAGGCCTGCCTTCTGCCCAGACTCCTTCCTCAGAGTGGAGCACGCGTCCCTGCCCTAGTCGTCCCCTCATGTCTCCTTAGCAGCCAGGCTTCGTCTCTTCGCACAGGGAGCGGGTGACATTTGTCTTGCCACCGGCCTGCTGTTCCTGCCAGGGCAGGCTCTCCTGCTTCCCGAGCGTTTCCTGACCCCAAGGTAAATGACTCCTTCTCTTCTCTGGGGGTGGCGTGCAGCGCCTTTGCCACACTTGCTCCTGGGGAGCGCGCTGCCCGGGGAGAAGAGCAGGAGCCGTTGGCTTTCTGGTCTGGAAACGGTTGCGAAGTAAGAGAGCCGGCCCTGGCAGGCACAGCGGCCGGTAGCAATACAAGTGTCACCCGCTCCCAGTGCAGAGATACAGAAGCCTGGTTGCTAAGGAGACAGGAGGCGATGAGTAGGGCAGGGCGCGTGCTCCACTCTTAGGAAGGAGTCTGGGCAGAAAGCATGCCTGTCCTGAGCCTCTGGGCCCAAGGAGACAGCAGCTCCTTGGCCACCTGTCCCTGGGGCAGACATGCGCTAGCCACCAGGTGCCTACGCTGAACTCGCAGAAAGAGCTCCCTGAAATAACGGGGAGTCAGATGCCGTCTTCCTCCAGGATGTGGAAGCTTGGAGGAGGTACGGGGTTTAAGGGGAAGGCGTTGGACAGTGCCCCAAAGGTCCCTATTCAGTGCACGGGCGGTGTGCAGGGATCCTGTCACCTCTCTTTTCCTGTGGGCAAAGCACTGGCCTAGTCCGGGAGTCCGCCTGAGCGCCAGAGTAAAAGGCCAAGCGTTGCCTACACTGGGAGATGGTAGTGTGCATAGATTGCCATCCTAGGCTACGCACGCTACTGCAGGGTTGTGGCTGTGTCTGCTTAGTTCGGTCTGGCAGGGTGAAGCCAGGATGCGAACATGGAGCCCGGGAAAGCAAGACCCAAGAGGCACCAGCTCTCCCGCAGCTCTTCTTCCCTGACGCGACTGAAGCCTTGCTGAGGAAGCAGCACCGAAGTGGTGTTAGGTCCAAGCCAAAGCCTCTGCGAAAGCACAGCATTCGCTGATAAATGTTCTGCGGGCTGCTGCTGCTTGCCTGATCCCAGACTCGCGGTGGGAGAAACCCGCATACCGTGGAAGCCTCTTTGCCTGGGCATCTCCCCTGGGAAAGCACAGCGTTCCTTGGGAAATCTGAGTTGGGTTTGGGGATGCTGCTGCTGCTTGCCTGAGCTAGTCTCCGCGGCTTTGTGGAAGATACCCGCATGGAGCGAAATACTCTTTGCCCTACATCCCCTCTGCCTGAGAGACAAGCCAAGTGTGGGGAAGTCGCAGCACGCAGCCCCCAGAGAAGAGAAGGAGCCGTTGGCCTTGGGGTCGGGAAATGCTCGGGAAGCAGGATAGCCTCTCTTCTTCCCTGCCGCGACAGAGCAAATGACCATAGCCTTGCCTAGGAAGCAGCAGCGAAGCTCGGTTCGCGCCAAACTGAAAACCTCTGCGAAAGCATAGCAGTCGCTGGGAAATCAGAATCGGTTCTGCGGGCTCTTCTGCTGCTGGCCTGATCCCAGTCTCGCGGGTGGAGAAACCCGCATACAGCGAAAGCCTCTTTGCCCAAGCATCTCTTCTGGAAAAGCACAGCGTTCGTTGGGAAATCAGCATCGGATGTTGGGATGCTGCAGCTGAATGCCTGAGCTAGTCTCCGCAGCATTGTGGAAGACACCCGCATGGAGCGAAATCCTCTTTGCCCTAGCACCCCTCTGCCTGAGAGAGAAGCGCGTTTGCGCCTGTGGAAAGAGCCTAAGGAAAGGGACACGTCTTTAACTGCGCTCCCCAGGAGCATGTCTATGGAAGGTGCAGCACGCTGCCCAGGAAGAAGAGCAGGAGCCATTGGCCTTCTGGTCTGGAAACGGTTGCGAAGCAGGAGAGTAGGCCCTGGCAGGCACAGCGGCCGGTGGCAATACAAGTGTCACCTGCTCCCTGTACAGAGAGATGGAAGCCTGGCTGCTACGGAGAGAGGAGGGAATGAGTAGGGCAGAGCGCGTGCTCAACGCTTAGGAAGGAGTCTGGGCAGAAAGCATGCCTGTCCTGAGCCTCGGGCGCAAGGAGAGAGGAGCTCCTTGGCCACCTGTCCCTGGGGCAGACATGCGCTAGCCACCAGGCGCCTACGCTGAACTTGCAGAAACAGCTCCCTGAAATAACGGGGAGTGCGATGCCATCATCCTCCAGGATGTGGAAGCTTGGAGGAGGCACGGGGTTTAAGGGGAAGGGGTTGGACAGTGCCCCAAAGGTCCCTATTCAGTGCACGGGCGGTGTACAGTGATCCTGTCACCTCTCCAAGTCTGGCCTTGGACAGGTGACCAAGGAGATGCTGTGCCCTTGGGACCAAAGGCACCGGAAAGGCCTGCCTTCTGCGCCGACTGCTTCCTCAGAGGGTAGTACGCACCCCTGCCCTAGTCGTCCCCTCATGTCAACATGGCAGGAGCTTCCACCTCTCCGCACAGGGAGCCTGGGACACTTGTCTTGCCACCGGCCTGCTATTCGTGCCACGGCAGGCTATCCTGCTTCCCGAGCGTTTCCCGACCCCAAGGCCAACGGCTCTTTCTCTTCTCCGGTGGTGGCGTGCTGTGCCTTCCACACACTTGCTCCTGGGGAGAGCGGTGACGGACGTTTGCAACCACGTTTCTCTCTCAGGCAGAAGGGATGCTAGGGCAAAGAGTATTTCGCTCCATGCGGGTATCTTCCACCGCATCCCCAAACCCAACTCAGATTTCCAACGAATGCTGTGCTTTCCCAGGGCAGATGAGAAGGCAAAGAGGCTTTCGCTGTATGCGTCTTTCTCCCACCGCGTGACTGGGCTCAGGCAATCAGCAGCAACCCGCAGAACATTTCTCAGCGAATGCTGTGCTTTCACAGATGCTTTGGCTTGGAGCGAACAGCAATTCGCCACTGCTTCCTCAGCAAGGCTTCAGTTGCGTCAGGGATGAAAAGCTGCGGGAGAGCTGGTGACTCTTGGGCCTTGCTTTCCCAGGCTCTGTGTTCGCGTCCTGGGTTCACCCTGCCAGGCCAAAATAAGTAGACACAGCCACAACCCTGCAGTAGCGTGCGGAGCCTAGGATGGCACCCTATGCACAACTACCATTTCCCAGTGTAGGCATCGCTTGGCCTTTTACTCTGGCGCTCAGGCGGACTCGCAGACTAGGCCAGTGCTTTCCCACAGGAAAGGAGAGGTGACAAGATCCCTGCACACTGAATAGGGAGCTTTGTGGGACTGTCTCCACCCCTTCCCCTTAAACCCCGTGCCTCCTCCAAGCTTCCACATCCTGGAGGAAGACTTCATCTGACTTCCCGTTATTTCGGGGAGCTGTTTCTGCGAGTTCAGCGTAGGCGCCTGGTGGCTAGTGCATGTCTGCCCCAGGGACAGGTGGCCAGGGAGCTGCTGTCTCCTTGGTCCCAGAGGCTCAGGACTGGCATGCTTTCTGCCCAGACTCCTTCCTAAGAGTGGAGCATGGGCCCTGCCCTACTCATCCCCTCCTCTCTCCGTAGCAGCCAGGTTTCCCTTTCCCTCTCAATGCACACAGAGCGGGTGACACTTGTATTGCCAACGGCCGCTGTGCCTGCCAGGGCTGGCTCTCCTGCTTCCCAACCATTTCCAGACCAGAAGGCCAACAGCTCCTGCTCTTCTCCCTGGGCAGCGTGCTGCACCTTCCACACTCATGCTCCTGGGGAGAGCAGTGAAAGACGTGTCCCTTTCCTTATGGCTCTTCCCACAGAGCCAACGTCGCTTCTATCTCATGCAGAGGGGACGCTCTGGCAAAGAAGATTTCGCTCCATGCGGGTATCTTCCACCATGCTGCGGAGACTCGCTCAGGCATTCAGCTGCAGCATCACACACATCCGATTCTGATTTCCCAACGAATGCTATACTTTCGCATAGGAGTTGCCCCGGCAAAGAGACTTTCGCTGTATGCGGGTTGTTCCACCCGCGAGACTGGGCACAGGCAAGCAGCAGAAGAGCCCGCAGAACCGATTCTGGTTTCCGAGCGACTGCTATGCTTTCTAGAGTTTTTCAGCTTGGCACGAAATGCACTTCACTGCTGCTTCCTCAGCAAGGCTTTCGTCATTCGCTCTGTTGTGGCAGGGAAACAGAGCCCCGGGAGAGCTGGTGCCTTTTGGGCCTTGCTTTACTGGGCTCCAAGTTCTCGCCCGGGGTTCACCTTGCTAAGCCGAACTAAGCAGACACAGTCACCACCCTGCAGCAACGTGCATGGCCTAGGATGGGACTCTATGCACACTACCTTCTCCCGGTGTAAGCAACGCTTGGCCTTTGGCAGTGGACCTCAGGTGGACTCGCGGACTAGGTCAGTGCCTTCCTCACAGGAGAGGAGAGGCGACAGGATCCCTGAACACCGCCCGTTACTAAATGGGGAGCATTCGGGGATTGTTGCCACTCCTTTCCCGGCACACCCCCAGCCACCGACAAGGCTGTCACATCTTGGAGGAAGATGGCATCTGACTGCCCATTGCTCGAGGGAGCTGTTTCTGCGAGTTCAGGGTAAGGTGCCTGGTAGCAAGCCCAAGTCTGCCCTACGGACAGTTGTCCAAGGAGATGCTGTGCCCTTGGGACCAGACGCACAGGACAGGCCTGCCTTCTGCCCAGACTCCTTCCTCAGAGTGGAGCACGCGTCCCTGCCCTAGTCGTCCCCTCATGTCTCCTTAGCAGCCAGGCTTCGTCTCTTCGCACAGGGAGCGGGTGACATTTGTCTTGCCACCGGCCTGCTGTTCCTGCCAGGGCAGGCTCTCCTGCTTCCCGAGCGTTTCCTGACCCCAAGGTAAATGACTCCTTCTCTTCTCTGGGGGTGGCGTGCTGCGCCTTTGCCACACTTGCTCCTGGGGAGCGCGCTGCCCGGGGAGAAGAGCAGGAGCCGTTGGCTCTCTGGTCTGGAAACGGTTGCGAAGTAAGAGAGCCGGCCCTGGCAGGCGCAGCGGCCGGTAGCAATACAAGTGTCACCCGCTCCCAGTGCAGAGATACAGAAGCCTGGTTGCTAAGGAGACAGGAGGCGATGAGTAGGGCAGGGCACGTGCTCCACTCTTAGGAAGGAGTCTGGGCAGAAAGCATGCCTGTCCTGAGCCTCTGGGCCCAAGGAGACAGCAGCTCCTTGGCCCCCTGTCCCTGGGGCAGACATGCGCTAGCCACCAGGTGCCTACGCTGAACTCGCAGAAAGAGCTCCCTGAAATAACGGGGAGTCAGATGCCGTCTTCCTCCAGGATGTGGAAGCTTGGAGGAGGTACGGGGTTTCAGTGGAAGGCGTTGGACAGTGCCCCAAAGGTCCCTATTCAGTGCACGGGCGGTGTGCAGGGATCCTGTCACCTCTCTTTTCCTGTGGGCAAAGCACTGGCCTAGTCCGGGAGTCCGCCTGAGCGCCAGAGTAAAAGGCCAAGCGTTGCCTACACTGGGAGATGGTAGTGTGCATAGATTGCCATCCTAGGCTACGCACGCTACTGCAGGGTTGTGGCTGTGTCTGCTTAGTTCAGTCTGGCAGGGTGAACCCAGGATGCGAACATGGAGCCCGGGAAAGCAAGACCCAAGAGGCACCAGCTCTCCCGCAGCTCTTCTTCCCTGACGCGACTGAAGCCTTGCTGAGGAAGCAGCACCGAAGTGGTGTTAGGTCCAAGCCAAAGCCTCTGCGAAAGCACAGCATTCGCTGAGAAATGTTCTGCGGGCTACTGCTGCTTGCCTGATCCTAGACTCACGGTGGGAGAAACCCGCATACCGTGGAAGCCTCTTTGCCTGGGCATCTCCCCTGGGAAAGCACAGCGTTCCTTGGGAAATCTGAGTTGGGTTTGGGGATGCTGCTGCTGCTTGCCTGAGCTAGTCTCCGCGGCTTGGTGGAAGATACCCGCATGGAGCGAAATACTCTTTGCCCTACATCCCCTCTGCCTGAGAGACAAGCCAAGTGTGGGGAAGTCGCAGCACGCAGCCCCCAGAGAAGAGAAGGAGCCGTTGGCCTTGGGGTCGGGAAATGCTCGGGAAGCAGGATAGCCTCTCTTCTTCCCTGCCGCGACAGAGCAAATGACCATAGCCTTGCCTAGGAAGCAGCAGGGAAGCTCGGTTCGCGCCAAACTGAAAACCTCTGCGAAAGCATAGCAGTCGCTGGGAAATCAGAATCGGTTCTGCGGGCTCTTCTGCTGCTGGCCTGATCCCAGTCTCGCGGGTGGAGAAACCCGCATACAGCGAAAGCCTCTTTGCCCAAGCATCTCTTCTGGGAAAGCACAGCGTTCGTTGGGAAATCAGCATCGGATGTTGGGATGCTGCAGCTGAATGCCTGAGCTAGTCTCCGCAGCATTGTGGAAGACACCCGCATGGAGCGAATTCCTCTTTGCCCTAGCACCCCTCTGCCTGAGAGAGAAGCGCGTTTGCGCCTGTGGAAAGAGCCTAAGGAAAGGGACACGTCTTTCACTGCGCTCCCCAGGAGCATGTCTATGGAAGGTGCAGCACGCTGCCCAGGAAGAAGAGCAGGAGCCATTGGCCTTCTGGTCTGGAAACGGTTGCGAAGCAGGAGAGTAGGCCCTGGCAGGCACAGCGGCCGGTGGCAATACAAGTGTCACCTGCTCCCTGTACAGAGAGATGGAAGCCTGGCTGCTACGGAGAGAGGAGGGAATGAGTAGGGCAGAGCGCGTGCTCAACGCTTAGGAAGGAGTCTGGGCAGAAAGCATGCCTGTCCTGAGCCTCTGGGCGCAAGGAGAGAGGAGCTCCTTGGCCACCTGTCCCTGGGGCAGACATGCGCTAGCCACCAGGCGCCTACGCTGAACTTGCAGAAACAGCTCCCTGAAATAACGGGGAGTGCGATGCCATCTTCCTCCAGGATGTGGAAGCTTGGAGGAGGCACGGGGTTTAAGGGGAAGGGGTTGGTGCCCCAAAGGTCCCTATTCAGTGCACGGGCGGTGTACAGTGATCCTGTCACCTCTCCAAGTCTGGCCTTGGACAGGTGACCAAGGAGATGCTGTGCCCTTGGGACCAAAGGCACCGGAAAGGCCTGCCTTCTGCGCAGACTGCTTCCTCAGAGGGTAGTACGCACCCCTGCCCTAGTCGTCCCCTCATATCAACATGGCAGGAGCTTCCACCTCTCCGCACAGGGAGCCTGGGACACTTGTCTTGCCACCGGCCTGCTATTCGTGCCACGGCAGGCTATCCTGCTTCCCGAGCATTTCCCGACCCCAAGGCCAACGGCTCTTTCTCTTCTCCGGTGGTGGCGTGCTGTGCCTTCCACACACTTGCTCCTGGGGAGAGCGGTGACGGACGTTTGCAACCACGTTTCTCTCTCAGGCAGAAGGGATGCTAGGGCAAAGAGTATTTCGCTCCATGCGGGTATGTTCCACCGCATCCCCAACCCCAACTCAGATTTCCCAACGAATGCTGTGCTTTCCCAGGGCAGATGAGAAGGCAAGGAGGCTTTCGCTGTATGCGTCTTTCTCCCACCGCGTGACTGGGCTCAGGCAATCAGCAGCAACCCGCAGAACTTTTCTCAGCGAATGCTGTGCTTTCACAGATGCTTTGGCTTGGAGCGAACAGCAATTCGCCACTGCTTCCTCAGCAAGGCTTCAGTTGCGTCAGGGATGAAAAGCTGCGGGAGAGCTGGTGACTCTTGGGCCTTGCTTTCCCAGGCTCTGTGTTCGCGTCCTGGGTTCACCCTGCCAGGCCAAAATAAGTAGACACAGCCACAACCCTGCAGTAGCGTGCGGAGCCTAGGATGGCACCCTATGCACAACTACCATTTCCCAGTGTAGGCATCGCTTGGCCTTTTACTCTGGCGCTCAGGCGGACTCGCAGACTAGGCCAGTGCTTTCCCACAGGAAAGGAGAGGTGACAAGATCCCTGCACACTGAATAGGGAGCTTTGTGGGACTGTCTCCACCCCTTCCCCTTAAACCCCGTGCCTCCTCCAAGCTTCCACATCCTGGAGGAAGACTTCATCTGACTTCCCGTTATTTCGGGGAGCTGTTTCTGCGAGTTCAGCGTAGGCGCCTGGTGGCTAGTGCACGTCTGCCCCAGGGACAGGTGGCCAGGGAGCTGCTGTCTCCTTGGTCCCAGAGGCTCAGGACTGGCATGCTTTCTGCCCAGACTCCTTCCTAAGAGTGGAGCACGCGCCCTGCCCTACTCATCCCCTCCTCTCTCCGTAGCAGCCAGGTTTCCCTTTCCCTCTCAATGCACACAGAGCGGGTGACACTTGTATTGCCACTGGCCGCTGTGCCTGCCAGGGCTTGCTCTCCTGCTTCCCAACCATTTCCAGACCAGAAGGCCAACGGCTCCTGCTCTTCTCCCTGGGCAGCGTGCTGCACCTTCCACACTCATGCTCCTGGGGAGAGCAGTGAAAGACGTGTCCCTTTCCTTATGGCTCTTCCCACAGAGCCAACGTCGCTTCTATCTCATGCAGAGGGGACGCTCTGGCAAAGAAGATTTCGCTCCATGCGGGTATCTTCCACCATGCTGCGGAGACTCGCTCAGGCATTCAGCTGAAGCATCACACACATCCGATTCTGATTTCCCAACGAATGCTATACTTTCGCATAGGAGTTGCCCCGGCAAAGAGGCTTTCGCTGTATGCGGGTTGTTCCACCCGCGAGACTGGGCACAGGCAAGCAGCAGCAGAGCCCGCAGAACCGATTCTGGTTTCCCAGCGACAGCTATGCTTTCCAGAGTTTTTCAGCTTGGCGCGAAATGCACGTCACTGCTGCTTCCTCAGCAAGGCTTTCGTCATTCGCTCTGTTGTGGCAGGGAAACAGAGCCCCGGGAGAGCTGGTGCCTTTTGGGCCTTGCTTTCCCGGGCTCCAAGTTCTCGCCCGGGGTTCACGTTGTTAAGCCGGACTAAGCAGACACAGTCACAACCCTGCAGCAACGTGCATGGCCTAGGATGGGACTCTATGCACACTACCTTCTCCCGGTGTAAGCAACGCTTGGCCTTTGGCAGTGGACCTCAGGTGGACTCGCGGACTAGGTCAGTGCCTTCCTCACAGGAGAGGAGAGGCGACAGGATCCCTGAACACCGCCCGTTACTAAATGGGGAGCATTCGGGGATTGTTGCCACTCCTTTCCCGGCACACCCCCAGCCACCGACAAGGCTGTCACATCTTGGAGGAAGATGGCATCTGACTGCCCATTTCTCGAGGGAGCTGTTTCTGAGAGTTCCGGGTAAGGTGCCTGGTAGCAAGCCCAAGTCTGCCCTACGGACAGTTGTCCAAGGAGATGCTGTGCCCTTGGGACCAGACGCACAGGACAGGCCTGCCTTCTGCCCAGACTCCTTCCTCAGAGTGGAGCACGCGTCCCTGCCCTAGTCGTCCCCTCATGTCTCCTTAGCAGCCAGGCTTCGTCTCTTCGCACAGGGAGCGGGTGACATTTGTCTTGCCACCGGCCTGCTGTTCCTGCCAGGGCAGGCTCTCCTGCTTCCCGAGCGTTTCCTGACCCCAAGGTAAATGACTCCTTCTCTTCTCTGGGGGTGGCGTGCTGCGCCTTTGCCACACATGCTCCTGGGGAGCGCGCTGCCCGGGGAGAAGAGCAGGATCCGTTGGCTTTCTGGTCTGGAAACGGTTGCGAAGTAAGAGAGCCGGCCCTGGCCGGCGCAGCGGCCGGTAGCAATACAAGTGTCACCCGCTCCCAGTGCAGAGATACAGAAGCCTGGTTGCTAAGGAGACAGGAGGCGATGAGTAGGGCAGGGCGCGTGCTCCACTCTTAGGAAGGAGTCTGGGCAGAAAGCATGCCTGTCCTGAGCCTCTGGGCCCAAGGAGACAGCAGCTCCTTGGCCCCCTGTCCCTGGGGCAGACATGCGCTAGCCACCAGGTGCCTACGCTGAACTCGCAGAAAGAGCTCCCTGAAATAACGGGGAGTCAGATGCCGTCTTCCTCCAGGATGTGGAAGCTTGGAGGAGGTACGGGGTTTAAGGGGAAGGCGTTGGACAGTGCCCCAAATGTCCCTATTCAGTGCACGGGCGGTGTGCAGGGATCCTGTCACCTCTCTTTTCCTGTGGGCAAAGCACTGGCCTAGTCCGGGAGTCCGCCTGAGCGCCAGAGTAAAAGGCCAAGCGTTGCCTACACTGGGAGATGGTAGTGTGCATAGATTTGCATCCTAGGCTACGCACGCTACTGCAGAGTTGTGGCTGTGTCTGCTTAGTTCGGTCTGGCAGGGTGAACCCAGGATGCGAACATGGAGCCCGGGAAAGCAAGACCCAAGAGGCACCAGCTCTCCCGCAGCTCTTCTTCCCTGACGCGACTGAAGCCTTGCTGAGGAAGCAGCACCGAAGTGGTGTTAGGTCCAAGCCAAAGCCTCTGCGAAAGCACAGCATTCGCTGAGAAATGTTCTGCGGGCTGCTGCTGCTTGCCTGATCCCAGACTCGCGGTGGGAGAAACCCGCATACCGTGGAAGCCTCTTTGCCTGGGCATCTCCCCTGGGAAAGCACAGCGTTCCTTGGGAAATCTGAGTTGGGTTTGGGGATGCTGCTGCTGCTTGCCTGAGCTAGTCTCCGCGGCTTGGTGGAAGATACCCGCATGGAGCGAAATACTCTTTGCCCTACATCTCCTCTGCCTGAGAGACAAGCCAAGTGTGGGGAAGTCGCAGCACGCAGCCCCCAGAGAAGAGAAGGAGCCGTTGGCCTTGGGGTCGGGAAATGCTCGGGAAGCAGGATAGCCTCTCTTCTTCCCTGCCGCGACAGAGCAAATGACCAAAGCCTTGCTGAGGAAGCAGCAGCGAAGCTCGGTTCGCGCCAAACTGAAAACCTCTGCGAAAGCATAGCAGTCGCTGGGAAATCGGAATCGGTTCTGCGGGCTCTTCTGCTGCTGGCCTGATCCCAGTCTCGCGGGTGGAGAAACCCGCATACGGCGAAAGCCTCTTTGCCCAAGCATCTCTTCTGGGAAAGCACAGCATTCGTTGGGAAATCAGCATCGGATGTTGGGATGCTGCAGCTGAATGCCTGAGCTAGTCTCCGCAGCATTGTGGAAGACACCCGCATGGAACGAATTCCTCTTTGCCCTAGCACCCCTCTGCCTGAGAGAGAAGCGCGTTTGCGCCTGTGGAAAGAGCCTAAGGAAAGGGACACGTCTTTAACTGCGCTCCCCAGGAGCATGTCTATGGAAGGTGCAGCACGCTGCCCAGGAAGAAGAGCAGGAGCCATTGGCCTTCTGGTCTGGAAACGGTTGCGAAGCAGGAGAGTAGGCCCTGGCAGGCACAGCGGCCGGTGGCAATACAAGTGTCACCTGCTCCCTGTACAGAGAGATGGAAGCCTGGCTGCTACGGAGAGAGGAGGGAATGAGTAGGGCAGAGCGCGTGCTCAACGCTTAGGAAGGAGTCTGGGCAGAAAGCATGCCTGTCCTGAGCCTCTGGGCGCAAGGAGAGAGGAGCTCCTTGGCCACCTGTCCCTGGGGCAGACATGCGCTAGCCACCAGTCGCCTACGCTGAACTTGCAGAAACAGCTCCCTGAAATAACGGGGTGTGCGATGCCATCTTCCTCCAGGATGTGGAAGCTTGGAGGAGGCACGGGGTTTAAGGGGAAGGGTTTGGACAGTGCCCCAAAGGTCCCTATTCAGTGCACGGGCGGTGTACAGTGATCCTGTCACCTCTCCAAGTCTGGCCTTGGACAGGTGACCAAGGAGATGCTGTGCCCTTGGGACCAAAGGCCCCGGAAAGGCCTGCCTTCTGCGCAGACTGCTTCCTCAGAGGGTAGTACGCACCCCTGCCCTAGTCGTCCCCTCATGTCAACATGGCAGGAGCTTCCACCTCTCCGCACAGGGAGCCTGGGACACTTGTCTTGCCACCGGCCTGCTATTCGTGCCACGGCAGGCTATCCTGCTTCCCGAGCGTTTCCCGACCCCAAGGCCAACGGCTCTTTCTCTTCTCCGGTGGTGGCGTGCTGTGCCTTCCACACACTTGCTCCTGGGGAGAGCGGTGACGGACGTTTGCAACCACGTTTCTCTCTCAGGCAGAAGGGATGCTAGGGCAAAGAGTATTTCGCTCCATGCGGGTATCTTCCACCGCATCCCCAAACCCAACTCAGATTTCCCAACGAATGCTGTGCTTTCCCAGGGCAGACGAGAAGGCAAAGAGGCTTTCGCTGTATGCGTGTTTCTCCCAACGTGTGACTGGGCTCAGGCAATCAGCAGCAACCCGCAGAACATTTCTCAGCGAATGCTGTGCTTTCACAGATGCTTTGGCTTGGAGCGAACAGCAATTCGCCACTGCTTCCTCAGCAAGGCTTCAGTTGCGTCAGGGATGAAAAGCTGCGGGAGAGCTGGTGACTCTTGGGCCTTGCTTTCCCAGGCTCTGTGTTCGCGTCCTGGGTTCACCCTGCCAGGCCAAAATAAGTAGACACAGCCACAACCCTGCAGTAGCGTGCGGAGCCTAGGATGGCACCCTATGCACAACTACCATTTCCCAGTGTAGGCATCGCTTGGCCTTTTACTCTGGCGCTCAGGCGGACTCGCAGACTAGGCCAGTGCTTTCCCACAGGAAAGGAGAGGTGACAAGATCCCTGCACACTGAATAGGGAGCTTTGTGGGACTGTCTCCACCCCTTCCCCTTAAACCCCGTGCCTCCTCCAAGCTTCCACATCCTGGAGGAAGACTTCATCTGACTTCCCGTTATTTCGGGGAGCTGTTTCTGCGAGTTCAGCGTAGGCGCCTGGTGGCTAGTGCATGTCTGCCCCAGGGACAGGTGGCCAGGGAGCTGCTGTCTCCTTGGTCCCAGAGGCTCAGGACTGGCATGCTTTCTGCCCAGACTCCTTCCTAAGAGTGGAGCACGCGCCCTGCCCTACTCATCCCCTCCTCTCTCCGTAGCAGCCAGGTTTCCCTTTCCCTCTCAATGCACACAGAGCGGGTGACACTTGTATTGCCAACGGCCGCTGTGCCTGCCAGGGCTGGCTCTCCTGCTTCCCAACCATTTCCAGACCAGAAGGCCAACGGCTCCTGCTCTTCTCCCTGGGCAGCGTGCTGCACCTTCCACACTCATGCTCCTGGGGAGAGCAGTGAAAGACGTGTCCCATTCCTTATGGCTCTTCCCACAGAGCCAACGTCGCTTCTATCTCATGCAGAGGGGACGCTCTGGCAAAGAAGAGTTCGCTCCATGCGGGTATCTTCCACCATGCTGCGGAGACTCGCTCAGGCATTCAGCTGCAGCATCACACACATCCGATTCTGATTTCCCAACGAATGGTATACTTTCGCCTAGGAGTTGCCCCGGCAAAGAGGCTTTCGCTGTATGCGGGTTGTTCCACCCGCGAGACTGGGCACAGGCAAGCAGCAGAAGAGCCCGCAGAACCGATTCTGGTTTCCCAGCGACAGCTATGCTTTCCACAGTTTTTCAGCTTGGCGCGAAATGCACTTCACTTCTGCTTCCTCAGCAAGGCTTTCGTCATTCGCTCTGTTGTGGCAGGGAAACAGAGCCCCGGGAGAGCTGGTGCCTTTTGGGCCTTGCTTTCCCGGGCTCCAAGTTCTCGCCCGGGGTTCACCTTGCTAAGCCGGACTAAGCAGACACAGTCACAACCCTGCAGCAACGTGCATGGCCTAGGATGGGACTCTATGCACACTACCTTCTCCCGGTGTAAGCAACGCTTGGCCTTTGGCAGTGGACCTCAGGTGGACTCGCGGACTAGGTCAGTGCCTTCCTCACAGGAGAGGAGAGGCGACAGGATCCCTGAACACCGCCCGTTACTAAATGGGGAGCATTCGGGGATTGTTGCCACTCCTTTCCCGGCACACCCCCAGCCACCGACAAGGCTGTCACATCTTGGAGGAAGATGGCATCTGACTGCCCATTTCTCGAAGGAGCTGTTTCTGAGAGTTCCGGGTAGGGTGCCTGGTAGCAAACCCAAGTCTGCCCTACGGACAGTTGTCCAAGGAGATGCTGTGCCCTTGGGACCAGACGCACAGGACAGGCCTGCCTTCTGCCCAGACTCCTTCCTCAGAGTGGAGCACGCGTCCCTGCCCTAGTCGTCCCCTCATGTCTCCTTAGCAGCCAGGCTTCGTCTCTTCGCACAGGGAGCGGGTGACATTTGTCTTGCCACCGGCCTGCTGTTCCTGCCAGGGCAGGCTCTCCTGCTTCCCGAGCGTTTCCTGACCCCAAGGTAAATGACTCCTTCTCTTCTCTGGGGGTGGCGTGCTGCGCCTTTGCCACACTTGCTCCTGGGGAGCGCGCTGCCCGGGGAGAAGAGCAGGAGCCGTTGGCTTTCTGGTCTGGAAACGGTTGCGAAGTAAGAGAGCCGGCCCTGGCCGGCGCAGCGGCCGGTAGCAATACAAGTGTCACCCGCTCCCAGTGCAGAGATACAGAAGCCTGGTTGCTAAGGAGACAGGAGGCGATGAGTAGGGCAGGGCGCGTGCTCCACTCTTAGGAAGGAGTCTGGGCAGAAAGCATGCCTGTCCTGAGCCTCTGGGCCCAAGGAGACAGCAGCTCCTTGGCCACCTGTCCCTGGGGCAGACATGCGCTAGCCACCAGGTGCCTACGCTGAACTCGCAGAAAGAGCTCCCTGAAATAACGGGGAGTCAGATGCCGTCTTCCTCCAGGATGTGGAAGCTTGGAGGAGGTACGGGGTTTAAGGGGAAGGCGTTGGACAGTGCCCCAAAGGTCCCTATTCAGTGCATGGGCGGTGTGCAGGGATCCTGTCACCTCTCTTTTACTGTGGGCAAAGCACTGGCCTAGTCCGGGAGTCCGCCTGAGCGCCAGAGTAAAAGGCCAAGCGTTGCCTACACTGGGAGATGGTAGTGTGCATAGATTGCCATCCTAGGCTACGCACTCTACTGCAGGGTTGTGGCTGTGTCTGCTTAGTTCGGTCTGGCAGGGTGAAGCCAAGATGCGAACATGGAGCCCGGGAAAGCAAGACCCAAGAGGCACCAGCTCTCCCGCAGCTCTTCTTCCCTGACGCGACTGAAGCCTTGCTGAGGAAGCAGCACCGAAGTGCTGTTAGCTCCAAGCCAAAGCCTCTGCGAAAGCACAGCATTCGCTGAGAAATGTTCTGCGGGCTGCTGCTGCTTGCCTGATCCCAGACTCGCGGTGGGAGAAACCCGCATACCGTGGAAGCCTCTTTGCCTGGGCATCTCCCCTGGGAAAGCACAGCGTTCCTTGGGAAATCTGAGTTGGGTTTGGGGATGCTGCTGCTGCTTGCCTGAGCTAGTCTCCGCGGCTTGGTGGAAGATACCCGCATGGAGCGAAATACTCTTTGCCCTACATCTCCTCTGCCTGAGAGACAAGCCAAGTGTGGGGAAGTCGCAGCACGCAGCCCCCAGAGAAGAGAAGGAGCCGTTGGCCTTGGGGTCGGGAAATGCTCGGGAAGCAGGATAGCCTCTCTTCTTCCCTGCCGCGACAGAGCAAATGACCATAGCCTTGCCTAGGAAGCAGCAGCGAAGCTCGGTTCGCGCCAAACTGAAAACCTCTGCGAAAGCATAGCAGTCGCTGGGAAATCAGAATCGGTTCTGCGGTCTCTTCTGCTGCTGGCCTGATCCCAGTCTCGCGGGTGGAGAAACCCGCATACAGCGAAAGCCTCTTTGCCCAAGCATCTCTTCTGGGAAAGCACAGCATTCGTTGGGAAATCAGCATCGGATGTTGGGATGCTGCAGCTGAATGCCTGAGCTAGTCTCCGCAGCATTGTGGAAGACACCCGCATGGAGCGAATTCCTCTTTGCCCTAGCACCCCTCTGCCTGAGAGAGAAGCGCGTTTGCGCCTGTGGAAAGAGCCTAAGGAAAGGGACACGTCTTTAACTGCGCTCCCCAGGAGCATGTCTATGGAAGGTGCAGCACGCTGCCCAGGAAGAAGAGCAGGAGCCATTGGCCTTCTGGTCTGGAAACGGTTGCGAAGCAGGAGAGTAGGCCCTGGCAGGCACAGCGGCCGGTGGCAATACAAGTGACACCTGCTCCCTGTACAGAGAGATGGAAGCCTGGCTGCTACGGAGAGAGGAGGGAATGAGTAGGGCAGAGCGCGTGCTCAACGCTTAGGAAGGAGTCTGGGCAGAAAGCATGCCTGTCCTGAGCCTCTGGGCGCAAGGAGAGAGGAGCTCCTTGGCCACCTGTCCCTGGGGCAGACATGCGCTAGCCACCAGGCGCCTACGCTGAACTTGCAGAAACAGCTCCCTGAAATAACGGGGAGTGCGATGCCATCTTCCTCCAGGATGTGGAAGCTTGGAGGAGGCACGGGGTTTAAGGGGAAGGGGTTGGACAGTGCCCCAAAGGTCCCTATTCAGTGCACGGGCGGTGTACAGTGATCCTGTCACCTCTCCAAGTCTGGCCTTGGACAGGTGACCAAGGAGATGCTGTGCCCTTGGGACCAAAGGCACCGGAAAGGCCTGCCTTCTGCGCAGACTGCTTCCTCAGAGGGTAGTACGCACCCCTGCCCTAGTCGTCCCCTCATGTCAACATGGCAGGAGCTTCCACCTCTCCGCACAGGGAGCCTGGGACACTTGTCTTGCCACCGGCCTGCTATTCGTGCCACGGCAGGCTATCCTGCTTCCCGAGCGTTTCCCGACTCCAAGGAAACGGCTCTTTCTCTTCTCCGGTGGTGGCGTGCTGTGCCTTCCACACACTTGCTCCTGGGGAGAGCGGTGACGGACGTTTGCAACCACGTTTCTCTCTCAGGCAGAAGGGATGCTAGGGCAAAGAGTATTTCGCTCCATGCGGGTATCTTCCACCGCATCCCCAACCCCAACTCAGATTTCCCAACGAATGCTGTGCTTTCCCAGGGCAGATGAGAAGGCAAAGAGGCTTTCGCTGTATGCGTCTTTCTCCCACCGCTTGACTGGGCTCAGGCAATCAGCAGCAACCCGCAGAACATTTCTCAGCGAATGCTGTGCTTTCACAGATGCTTTTTCTTGGAGCGAACAGCAATTCGCCACTGCTTCCTCAGCAAGGCTTCAGTTGCGTCAGGGATAAAAAGCTGCGGGAGAGCTGGTGACTCTTGGGCCTTGCTTTCCCAGGCTCTGTGTTCGCGTCCTGGGTTCACCCTGCCAGGCCAAAATAAGTAGACACAGCCACAACCCTGCAGTAGCGTGCGGAGCCTAGGATGGCACCCTATGCACAACTACCATTTCCCAGTGTAGGCATCGCTTGGCCTTTTACTCTGGCGCTCAGGCGGACTCGCAGACTAGGCCCCTGCTTTCCCACAGGAAAGGAGAGGTGACTAGATCACTGCACACTGAATAGGGAGCTTTGTGGGACTGTCTCCACCCCTTCCCCTTAAACCCCGTGCCTCCTCCAAGCTTCCACATCCTGGAGGAAGACTTCATCTGACTTCCCGTTATTTCGGGGAGCTGTTTCTGCGAGTTCAGCGTAGGCGCCTGGTGGCTAGTGCATGTCTGCCCCAGGGACAGGTGGCCAGGGAGCTGCTGTCTCCTTGGTCCCAGAGGCTCAGGACTGGCATGCTTTCTGCCCAGACTCCTTCCTAAGAGTGGAGCACGCGCCCTGCCCTACTCTTCCCCTCCTCTCTCCGTAGCAGCCAGGTTTCCCTTTCCCTCTCAATGCACACAGAGGGGGTGACACTTGTATTGCCACCGGCCGCTGTGCCTGCCAGGGCTTGCTCTCCTGCTTCCCAACCATTTCCAGACCAGAAGGCCAACGGCTCCTGCTCTTCTCCCTGGGCAGCGTGCTGCACCTTCCACACTCATGCTCCTGGGGAGAGCAGTGAAAGACGTGTCCCTTTCCTTATGGCTCTTCCCACAGAGCCAACGTCGCTTCTATCTCATGCAGAGGGGACGCTCTGGCAAAGAAGATTTCGCTCCATGCGGGTATCTTCCACCATGCTGCGGAGACTCGCTCAGGCATTCAGCTGCAGCATCACACACATCCGATTCTGATTTCCCAACGAATGCTATACTTTCGCATAGGAGTTGCCCCGGCAAAGAGGCTTTCGCTGTATGCGGGTTGTTCCACCCGCGAGACTGGGCACAGGCAAGCAGCAGAAGAGCCCGCAGAACCGATTCTGGTTTCCCAGCGACAGCTATGCTTTCCAGAGTTTTTCAGCTTGGCGCGAAATGCACGTCACTGCTGCTTCCTCAGCAAGGCTTTCGTCATTCGCTCTGTTGTGGCAGGGAAACAGAGCCCCGGGAGAGCTGGTGCCTTTTGGGCCTTGCTTTCCCGGGCTCCAAGTTCTCGCCCGGGGTTCACCTTGCTAAGCCGAACTAAGCAGACACAGTCACAACCCTGCAGCAACGTGCATGGCCTAGGATGGGACTCTATGCACACTACCTTCTCCCGGTGTAAGCAACGCTTGGCCTTTGGCAGTGGACCTCAGGTGGACTCGCGGACTAGGTCAGTGCCTTCCTCACAGGAGAGGAGAGGCGACAGGATCCCTGAACACCGCCCGTTACTAAATGGGGAGCATTCGGGGATTGTTGCCACTCCTTTCCCGGCACACCCCCAGCCACCGACAAGGCTGTCACATCTTGGAGGAAGATGGCATCTGACTGCCCATTGCTCGAGGGAGCTGTTTCTGAGAGTTCCGGGTAAGGTGCCTGGTAGCAAACCCAAGTCTGCCCTACGGACAGTTGTCCAAGGAGATGCTGTGCCCTTGGGACCAGACGCACAGGACAGGCCTGCCTTCTGCCCAGACTCCTTCCTCAGAGTGGAGCACGCGTCCCTGCCCTAGTCGTCCCCTCATGTCTCCTTAGCAGCCAGGCTTCGTCTCTTCGCACAGGGAGCGGGTGACATTTGTCTTGCCACCGGCCTGCTGTTCCTGCCAGGGCAGGCTCTCCTGCTTCCCGAGCGTTTCCTGACCCCAAGGTAAATGACTCCTTCTCTTCTCTGGGGGTGGCGTGCTGCGCCTTTGCCACACTTGCTCCTGGGGAGCGCGCTGCCCGGGGAGAAGAGCAGGAGCCGTTGGCTTTCTGGTCTGGAAACGGTTGCGAAGTAAGAGAGCCGGCCCTGGCCGGCGCAGCGGCCGGTAGCAATACAAGTGTCACCCGCTCCCAGTGCAGAGATACAGAAGCCTGGTTGCTAAGGAGACAGGAGGCGATGAGTAGGGCAGGGCGCGTGCTCCACTCTTAGGAAGGAGTCTGGGCAGAAAGCATGCCTGTCCTGAGCCTCTGGGCCCAAGGAGACAGCAGCTCCTTGGCCACCTGTCCCTGGGGCAGACATGCGCTAGCCACCAGGTGCCTACGCTGAACTCGCAGAAAGAGCTCCCTGAAATAACGGGGAGTCAGATGCCGTCTTCCTCCAGGATGTGGAAGCTTGGAGGAGGTACGGGGTTTAAGGGGAAGGCGTTGGACAGTGCCCCAAAGGTCCCTATTCAGTGCACGGGCGGTGTGCAGGGATCCTGTCACCTCTCTTTTCCTGTGGGCAAAGCACTGGCCTAGTCCGGGAGTCCACCTGAACGCCAGAGTAAAAGGCCAAGCGTTGCCTACACTGGGAGATGGTAGTGTGCATAGATTTGCATCCTAGGCTACGCACGCTACTGCAGGGTTGTGGCTGTGTCTGCTTAGTTCGGTCTGGCAGGGTGAACCCAGGATGCGAACATGGAGCCCGGGAAAGCAAGACCCAAGAGGCACCAGCTCTCCCGCAGCTCTTCTTCCCTGACGCGATTGAAGCCTTGCTGAGGAAGCAGCACCGAAGTGGTGTTAGGTCCAAGCCAAAGCCTCTGCGAAAGCATAGCATTCGCTGAGAAATGTTCTGCGGGCTGCTGCTGCTTGCCTGATCCCAGACTCGCGGTGGGAGAAACCCGCATACCGTGGAAGCCTCTTTGCCTGGGCATCTCCCCTGGGAAAGCACAGCGTTCCTTGGGAAATCTGAGTTGGGTTTGGGGATGCTGCTGCTGCTTGCCTGAGCTAGTCTCCGCGGCTTGGTGGAAGATACCCGCATGGAGCGAAATACTCTTTGCCCTACATCTCCTCTGCCTGAGAGACAAGCCAAGTGTGGGGAAGTCGCAGCACGCAGCCCCCAGAGAAGAGAAGGAGCCGTTGGCCTTGGGGTCGGGAAATGCTCGGGAAGCAGGATAGCCTCTCTTCTTCCCTGCCGCGACAGAGCAAATGACCAAAGCCTTGCTGAGGAAGCAGCAGCGAAGCTCGGTTCGCGCCAAACTGAAAACCTCTGCGAAAGCATAGCAGTCGCTGGGAAATCGGAATCGGTTCTGCGGGCTCTTCTGCTGCTGGCCTGATCCCAGTCTCGCGGGTGGAGAAACCCGCATACGGCGAAAGCCTCTTTGCCCAAGCATCTCTTCTGGGAAAGCACAGCATTCGTTGGGAAATCAGCATCGGATGTTGGGATGCTGCAGCTGAATGCCTGAGCTAGTCTCCGCAGCATTGTGGAAGACACCCGCATGGAGCGAATTCCTCTTTGCCCTAGCACCCCTCTGCCTGAGAGAGAAGCGCGTTTGCGCCTGTGGAAAGAGCCTAAGGAAAGAGACACGTCTTTCACTGCGCTCCCCAGGAGCATGTCTATGGAAGGTGCAGCACGCTGCCCAGGAAGAAGAGCAGGAGCCATTGGCCTTCTGGTCTGGAAACGGTTGCGAAGCAGGAGAGTAGGCCCTGGCAGGCACAGCGGCCGGTGGCAATACAAGTGTCACCTGCTCCCTGTACAGAGAGATGGAAGCCTGGCTGCTACGGAGAGAGGAGGGAATGAGTAGGGCAGAGCGCGTGCTCAACGCTTAGGAAGGAGTCTGGGCAGAAAGCATGCCTGTCCTGAGCCTCTGGGCGCAAGGAGAGAGGAGCTCCTTGGCCACCTGTCCCTGGGGCAGACATGCGCTAGCCACCAGTCGCCTACGCTGAACTTGCAGAAACAGCTTCCTGAAATAACGGTGAGTGCGATGCCATCTTCCTCCAGGATGTGGAAGCTTGGAGGAGGCACGGGGTTTAAGGGGAAGGGGTTGGACAGTGCCCCAAAGGTCCCTATTCAGTGCACGGGCGGTGTACAGTGATCCTGTCACCTCTCCAAGTCTGGCCTTGGACAGGTGACCAAGGAGATGCTGTGCCCTTGGGACCAAAGGCACCGGAAAGGCCTGCCTTCTGCGCAGACTGCTTCCTCAGAGGGTAGTACGCACCCCTGCCCTAGTCGTCCCCTCATGTCAACATGGCAGGAGCTTCCACCTCTCCGCACAGGGAGCCTGGGACACTTGTCTTGCCACCGGCCTGCTATTCGTGCCACGGCAGGCTATCCTGCTTCCCGAGCGTTTCCCGACCCCAAGGCCAACGGCTCTTTCTCTTCTCCGGTGGTGGCGTGCTGTGCCTTCCACACACTTGCTCCTCGGGAGAGCGGTGACGGACGTTTGCAACCACGTTTCTCTCTCAGGCAGAAGGGATGCTAGGGCAAAGAGTATTTCGCTCCATGCGGGTATCTTCCACCGCATCCCCAAACCCAACTCAGATTTCCCAACGAATGCTGTGCTTTCCCAGGGCAGATGAGAAGGCAAAGAGGCTTTCGCTGTATGCGTGTTTCTCCCACCGCGTGACTGGGCTCAGGCAATCAGCAGCAACCCGCAGAACATTTCTCAGCGAATGCTGTGCTTTCACAGATGCTTTGGCTTGGAGCGAACAGCAATTCGCCACTGCTTCCTCAGCAAGGCTTCAGTTGCGTCAGGGATGAAAAGCTGCGGGAGAGCTGGTGACTCTTGGGCCTTGCTTTCCCAGGCTCTGTGTTCGCGTCCTGGGTTCACCCTGCCAGGCCAAAATAAGTAGACACAGCCACAACCCTGCAGTAGCGTGCGGAGCCTAGGATGGCACCCTATGCACAACTACCATTTCCCAGTGTAGGCATCGCTTGGCCTTTTACTCTGGCGCTCAGGCGGACTCGCAGACTAGGCCAGTGCTTTCCCACAGGAAAGGAGAGGTGACAAGATCCCTGCACACTGAATAGGGAGCTTTGTGGGACTGTCTCCACCCCTTCCCCTTAAACCCCGTGCCTCCTCCAAGCTTCCACATCCTGGAGGAAGACTTCATCTGACTTCCCGTTATTTCGGGGAGCTGTTTCTGCGAGTTCAGCGTAGGCGCCTGGTGGCTAGTGCATGTCTGCCCCAGGGACAGGTGGCCAGGGAGCTGCTGTCTCCTTGGTCCCAGAGGCTCAGGACTGGCATGCTTTCTGCCCAGACTCCTTCCTAAGAGTGGAGCACGCGCCCTGCCCTACTCATCCCCTCCTCTCTCCGTAGCAGCCAGGTTTCCCTTTCCCTCTCAATGCACACAGAGCGGGTGACACTTGTATTGCCAACGGCCGCTGTGCCTGCCAGGGCTGGCTCTCCTGCTTCCCAACCATTTCCAGACCAGAAGGCCAACGGCTCCTGCTCTTCTCCCTGGGCAGCGTGCTGCACCTTCCACACTCATGCTCCTGGGGAGAGCAGTGAAAGACGTGTCCCATTCCTTATGGCTCTTCCCACAGAGCCAACGTCGCTTCTATCTCATGCAGAGGGGACGCTCTGGCAAAGAAGATTTCGCTCCATGCGGGTATCTTCCACCATGCTGCGGAGACTCGCTCAGGCATTCAGCTGCAGCATCACACACATCCGATTCTGATTTCCCAACGAATGGTATACTTTCGCCTAGGAGTTGCCCCGGCAAAGAGGCTTTCGCTGTATGCGGGTTGTTCCACCCGCGAGACTGGGCACAGGCAAGCAGCAGAAGAGCCCGCAGAACCGATTCTGGTTTCCCAGCGACAGCTATGCTTTCCAGAGTTTTTCAGCTTGGCGCGAAATGCACTTCACTGCTGCTTCCACAGCAAGGCTTTCGTCATTCGCTCTGTTGTGGCAGGGAAACAGAGCCCCGGGAGAGCTGGTGCCTTTTGGGCCTTGCTTTCCCGGGCTCCAAGTTCTCGCCCGGGGTTCACCTTGCTAAGCCGGACTAAGCAGACACAGTCACAACCCTGCAGCAACGTGCATGGCCTAGGATGGGACTCTATGCACACTACCTTCTCCCGGTGTAAGCAACGCTTGGCCTTTGGCAGTGGACCTCAGGTGGACTCGCGGACTAGGTCAGTGCCTTCCTCACAGGAGAGGAGAGGCGACAGGATCCCTGAACACCGCCCGTTACTAAATGGGGAGCATTCGGGGATTGTTGCCACTCCTTTCCCGGCACACCCCCAGCCACCGACAAGGCTGTCACATCTTGGAGGAAGATGGCATCTGACTGCCCATTTCTCGAAGGAGCTGTTTCTGAGAGTTCCGGTTAGGGTGCCTGGTAGCAAACCCAAGTCTGCCCTACGGACAGTTGTCCAAGGAGATGCTGTGCCCTTGGGACCAGACGCACAGGACAGGCCTGCCTTCTGCCCAGACTCCTTCCTCAGAGTGGAGCACGCGTCCCTGCCCTAGTCTTCCCCTCATGTCTCCTTAGCAGCCAGGCTTCCTCTCTTCGCACAGGGAGCGGGTGACATTTGTCTTGCCACCGGCCTGCTGTTCCTGCCAGGGCAGGCTCTCCTGCTTCCCGAGCGTTTCCTGACCCCAAGGTAAATGACTCCTTCTCTTCTCTGGGGGTGGCGTGCTGCGCCTTTGCCACACTTGCTCCTGGGGAGCGCGCTGCCCGGGGAGAAGAGCAGGAGCCGTTGGCTTTCTGGTCTGGAAACGGTTGCGAAGTAAGAGAGCCGGCCCTGGCCGGCGCAGCGGCCGGTAGCAATACAAGTGTCACCCGCTCCCAGTGCAGAGATACAGAAGCCTGGTTGCTAAGGAGACAGGAGGCGATGAGTAGGGCAGGGCACGTGCTCCACTCTTAGGAAGGAGTCTGGGCAGAAAGCATGCCTGTCCTGAGCCTCTGGGCCCAAGGAGACAGCAGCTCCTTGGCCCCCTGTCCCTGGGGCAGACATGCGCTAGCCACCAGGTGCCTACGCTGAACTCGCAGAAAGAGCTCCCTGAAATAACGGGGAGTCAGATGCCGTCTTCCTCCAGGATGTGGAAGCTTGGAGGAGGTACGGGGTTTCAGGGGAAGGCGTTGGACAGTGCCCCAAAGGTCCCTATTCAGTGCACGGGCGGTGTGCAGGGATCCTGTCACCTCTCTTTTCCTGTGGGCAAAGCACTGGCCTAGTCCGGGAGTCCGCCTGAGCGCCAGAGTAAAAGGCCAAGCGTTGCCTACACTGGGAGATGGTAGTGTGCATAGATTGCCATCCTAGGCTACGCACGCTACTGCAGGGTTGTGGCTGTGTCTGCTTAGTTCGGTCTGGCAGGGTGAAGCCAGGATGCGAACATGGAGCCCGGGAAAGCAAGACCCAAGAGGCACCAGCTCTCCCGCAGCTCTTCTTCCCTGACGCGACTGAAGCCTTGCTGAGGAAGCAGCACCGAAGTGGTGTTAGGTCCAAGCCAAAGCCTCTGCGAAAGCACAGCATTCGCTGAGAAATGTTCTGCGGGCTGCTGCTGCTTGCCTGATCCCAGACTCGCGGTGGGAGAAACCCGCATACCGTGGAAGCCTCTTTGCCTGGGCATCTCCCCTGGGAAAGCACAGCGTTCCTTGGGAAATCTGAGTTGGGTTTGGGGATGCTGCTGCTGCTTGCCTGAGCTAGTCTCCGCGGCTTGGTGGAAGATACCCGCATGGAGCGAAATACTCTTTGCCCTACATCTCCTCTGCCTGAGAGACAAGCCAAGTGTGGGGAAGTCGCAGCACGCAGCCCCCAGAGAAGAGAAGGAGCCGTTGGCCTTGGGGTCGGGAAATGCTCGGGAAGCAGGATAGCCTCTCTTCTTCCCTGCCGCGACAGAGCAAATGACCAAAGCCTTGCTGAGGAAGCAGCAGCGAAGCTCGGTTCGCGCCAAACTGAAAACCTCTGCGAAAGCATAGCAGTCGCTGGGAAATCAGAATCGGTTCTGCGGGCTCTTCTGCTGCTGGCCTGATCCCAGTCTCGCGGGTGGAGAAACCCGCATACGGCGAAAGCCTCTTTGCCCAAGCATCTCTTCTGGGAAAGCACAGCATTCGTTGGGAAATCAGCATCGGATGTTGGGATGCTGCAGCTGAATGCCTGAGCTAGTCTCCGCAGCATTGTGGAAGACACCCGCATGGAGCGAAATCCTCTTTGCCCTAGCACCCCTCTGCCTGAGAGAGAAGCGCGTTTGCGCCTGTGGAAAGAGCCTAAGGAAAGGGACACGTCTTTAACTGCGCTCCCCAGGAGCATGTCTATGGAAGGTGCAGCACGCTGCCCAGGAAGAAGAGCAGGAGCCTTTGGCCTTCTGGTCTGGAAACGGTTGCGAAGCAGGAGAGTAGGCCCTGGCAGGCACAGCGGCCGGTGGCAATACAAGTGTCACCTGCTCCCTGTACAGAGAGATGGAAGCCTGGCTGCTACGGAGAGAGGAGGGAATGAGTAGGGCAGAGCGCGTGCTCAACGCTTAGGAAGGAGTCTGGGCAGAAAGCATGCCTGTCCTGAGCCTCTGGGCGCAAGGAGAGAGGAGCTCCTTGGCCACCTGTCCCTGGGGCAGACATGCGCTAGCCACCAGGCGCCTACACTGAACTTGCAGAAACAGCTCCCTGAAATAACGGGGAGTGCGATGCCATCTTCCTCCAGGATGTGGAAGCTTGGAGGAGGCACGGGGTTTAAGGGGAAGGGTTTGGACAGTGCCCCAAAGGTCCCTATTCAGTGCACGGGCGGTGTACAGTGATCCTGTCACCTCTCCAAGTCTGGCCTTGGACAGGTGACCAAGGAGATGCTGTGCCCTTGGGACCAAAGGCCCCGGAAAGGCCTGCCTTCTGCGCAGACTGCTTCCTCAGAGGGTAGTACGCACCCCTGCCCTAGTCGTCCCCTCATGTCAACATGGCAGGAGCTTCCACCTCTCCGCACAGGGAGCCTGGGACACTTGTCTTGCCACCGGCCTGCTATTCGTGCCACGGCAGGCTATCCTGCTTCCCGAGCGTTTCCCGACCCCAAGGCCAACGGCTCTTTCTCTTCTCCGGTGGTGGCGTGCTGTGCCTTCCACACACTTGCTCCTGGGGAGAGCGGTGACGGACGTTTGCAACCACGTTTCTCTCTCAGGCAGAAGGGATGCTAGGGCAAAGAGTATTTCGCTCCATGCGGGTATCTTCCACCGCATCCCCAAACCCAACTCAGATTTCCCAACGAATGCTGTGCTTTCCCAGGGCAGATGAGAAGGCAAAGAGGCTTTCGCTGTATGCGTCTTTCTCCCACCGCGTGACTGGGCTCAGGCAATCAGCAGCAACCCGCAGAACATTTCTCAGCGAATGCTGTGCTTTCACAGATGCTTTGGCTTGGAGCGAACAGCAATTCGCCACTGCTTCCTCAGCAAGGCTTCAGTTGCGTCAGGGATGAAAAGCTGCGGGAGAGCTGGTGACTCTTGGGCCTTGCTTTCCCAGGCTCTGTGTTCGCGTCCTGGGTTCACCCTGCCAGGCCAAAATAAGTAGACACAGCCACAACCCTGCAGTAGCGTGCGGAGCCTAGGATGGCACCCTATGCACAACTACCATTTCCCAGTGTAGGCATCGCTTGGCCTTTTACTCTGGCGCTCAGGCGGACTCGCAGACTAGGCCAGTGCTTTCCCACAGGAAAGGAGAGGTGACAAGATCCCTGCACACTGAATAGGGAGCTTTGTGGGACTGTCTCCACCCCTTCCCCTTAAACCCCGTGCCTCCTCCAAGCTTCCACATCCTGGAGGAAGACTTCATCTGACTTCCCGTTATTTCGGGGAGCTGTTTCTGCGAGTTCAGCGTAGGCGCCTGGTGGCTAGTGCATGTCTGCCCCAGGGACAGGTGGCCAGGGAGCTGCTGTCTCCTTGGTCCCAGAGGCTCAGGACTGGCATGCTTTCTGCCCAGACTCCTTCCTAAGAGTGGAGCACGCGCCCTGCCCTACTCATCCCCTCCTCTCTCCGTAGCAGCCAGGTTTCCCTTTCCCTCTCAATGCACACAGAGCGGGTGACACTTGTATTGCCAACGGCCGCTGTGCCTGCCAGGGCTGGCTCTCCTGCTTCCCAACCATTTCCAGACCAGAAGGCCAACGGCTCCTGCTCTTCTCCCTGGGCAGCGTGCTGCACCTTCCACACTCATGCTCCTGGGGAGAGCAGTGAAAGACGTGTCCCTTTCCTTATGGCTCTTCCCACAGAGCCAACGTCGCTTCTATCTCATGCAGAGGGGACGCTCTGGCAAAGAAGATTTCGCTCCATGCGGGTATCTTCCACCATGCTGCGGAGACTCGCTCAGGCATTCAGCTGCAGCATCACACACATCCGATTCTGATTTCCCAACGAATGCTATACTTTCGCATAGGAGTTGCCCCGGCAAAGAGGCTTTCGCTGTATGCGGGTTGTTCCACCCGCGAGACTGGGCACAGGCAAGCAGCAGAAGAGCCCGCAGAACCGATTCTGGTTTCCCAGCGACTGCTATGCTTTCCAGAGTTTTTCAGCTTGGCGCGAAATGCACTTCACTGCTGCTTCCTCAGCAAGGCTTTCGTCATTCGCTCTGTTGTGGCAGGGAAACAGAGCCCCGGGAGAGCTGGTGCCTTTTGGGCCTTGATTTCCCGGGCTCCAAGTTCTCGCCCGGGGTTCACCTTGCTAAGCCGAACTAAGCAGACACAGTCACAACCCTGCAGCAACGTGCATGGCCTAGGATGGGACTCTATGCACACTACCTTCTCCCGGTGTAAGCAACGCTTGGCCTTTGGCAGTGGACCTCAGGTGGACTCGCGGACTAGGTCAGTGCCTTCCTCACAGGAGAGGAGAGGCGACAGGATCCCTGAACACCGCCCGTTACTAAATGGGGAGCATTCGGGGATTGTTGCCACTCCTTTCCCGGCACACCCCCAGCCACCGACAAGGCTGTCACATCTTGGAGGAAGATGGCATCTGACTGCCCATTGCTCGAGAGAGCTGTTTCTGCGAGTTCAGGGTAAGGTGCCTGGTAGCAAGCCCAAGTCTGCCCTACGGACAGTTGTCCAAGGAGATGCTGTGCCCTTGGGACCAGACGCACAGGACAGGCCTGCCTTCTGCCCAGACTCCTTCCTCAGAGTGGAGCACGCGTCCCTGCCCTAGTCGTTCCCTCATGTCTCCTTAGCAGCCAGGCTTCGTCTCTTCGCACAGGGAGCGGGTGACATTTGTCTTGCCACCGGCCTGCAGTTCCTGCCAGGGCAGGCTCTCCTGCTTCCCGAGCGTTTCCTGACCCCAAGGTAAATGACTCCTTCTCTTCTCTGGGGGTGGCGTGCTGCGCCTTTGCCACACTTGCTCCTGGGGAGCGCGCTGCCCGGGGAGAAGAGCAGGAGCCGTTGGCTTTCTGGTCTCTAAACGGTTGCGAAGTAAGAGAGCCGGCCCTGGCAGGCACAGCGGCCGGTAGCAATACAAGTGTCACCCGCTCCCAGTGCAGAGATACAGAAGCCTGGTTGCTAAGGAGACAGGAGGGGATGAGTAGGGCAGGGCGCGTGCTCCACTCTTAGGAAGGAGTCTGGGCAGAAAGCATGCCTGTCCTGAGCCTCTGGGCCCAAGGAGACAGCAGCTAAGCCTTGGCCACCTGTCCCTGGGGCAGACATGCGCTAGCCACCAGGTGCCTACGCTGAACTCGCAGAAAGAGCTCCCTGAAATAACGGGGAGTCAGATGCCGTCTTCCTCCAGGATGTGGAAGCTTGGAGGAGGTACGGGGTTTAAGGGGAAGGCGTTGGACAGTGCCCCAAAGGTCCCTATTCAGTGCACGGGCGGTGTGCAGGGATCCTGTCACCTCTCTTTTCCTGTGGGCAAAGCACTGGCCTAGTCCGGGAGTCCGCCTGAGCGCCAGAGTAAAAGGCCAAGCGTTGCCTACACTGGGAGATGGTAGTGTGCATAGATTGCCATCCTAGGCTACGCACGCTACTGCAGGGTTGTGGCTGTGTCTGCTTAGTTCGGTCTGGCAGGGTGAACCCAGGATGCGAACATGGAGCCCGGGAAAGCAAGGCCCAAGAGGCACCAGCTCTCCCGCAGCTCTTCTTCCCTGACGCGACTGAAGCCTTGCTGAGGAAGCAGCACCGAAGTGCTGTTCGCTCCAAGCCAAAGCCTCTGCGAAAGCACAGCATTCGCTGAGAAATGTTCTGCGGGCTGCTGCTGCTTGCCTGATCCCAGAATCGCGGTGGGAGAAACCCGCATACCGTGGAAGCCTCTTTGCCTGGGCATCTCCCCTGGGAAAGCACAGCGTTCCTTGAGAAATCTGAGTTGGGTTTGGGGATGCTGCTGCTGCTTGCCTGAGCTAGTCTCCGCGGCTTGGTGGAAGATACCCGCATGGAGCGAAATACTCTTTGCCCTACATCTCCTCTGCCTGAGAGACAAGCCAAGTGTGGGGAAGTCGCAGCACGCAGCCCCCAGAGAAGAGAAGGAGCCGTTGGCCTTGGGGTCGGGAAATGCTCGGGAAGCAGGATAGCCTCTCTTCTTTCCTGCCGCGACAGAGCAAATGACCATAGCCTTGCCTAGGATGCAGCAGCGAAGCTCGGTTCGCGCCAAACTGAAAACCTCTGCGAAAGCATAGCAGTCGCTGGGAAATCAGAATCGGTTCTGCGGGCTCTTCTGCTGCTGGCCTGATCCCAGTCTCGCGGGTGGAGAAACCCGCACACAGCGAAAGCCTCTTTGCCCAAGCATCTCTTCTGGGAAAGCACAGCATTCGTTGGGAAATCAGCATCGGATGTTGGGATGCTGCAGCTGAATGCCTGAGCTAGTCTCCGCAGCATTGTGGAAGACACCCGCATGGAGCGAAATCCTCTTTGCCCTAGCACCCCTCTGCCTGAGAGAGAAGCGCGTTTGCGCCTGTGGAAAGAGCCTAAGGAAAGGGACACGTCTTTAACTGCGCTCCCCAGGAGCATGTCTATGGAAGGTGCAGCACGCTGCCCAGGAAGAAGAGCAGGAGCCATTGGCCTTCTGGTCTGGAAATGGTTGCGAAGCAGGAGAGTAGGCCCTGGCAGGCACAGCGGCCGGTGGCAATACAAGTGTCACCTGCTCCCTGTACAGAGAGATGGAAGCCTGGCTGCTACGGAGAGAGGAGGGAATGAGTAGGGCAGAGCGCGTGCTCAACGCTTAGGAAGGAGTCTGGGCAGAAAGCATGCCTGTCCTGAGCCTCTGGGCGCAAGGAGAGAGGAGCTCCTTGGCCACCTGTCCCTGGGGCAGACATGCGCTAGCCACCAGGCGCCTACGCTGAACTTGCAGAAACAGCTCCCTGAAATAACGGGGAGTGCGATGCCATCTTCCTCCAGGATGTGGAAGCTTGGAGGAGGCACGGGGTTTAAGGGGAAGGGGTTGGACAGTGCCCCAAAGGTCCCTATTCAGTGCACGGGCGGTGTACAGTGATCCTGTCACCTCTCCAAGTCTGGCCTTGGACAGGTGACCAAGGAGATGCTGTGCCCTTGGGACCAAAGGCACCGGAAAGGCCTGCCTTCTGCGCAGACTGCTTCCTCAGAGGGTAGTACGCACCCCTGCCCTAGTCGTCCCCTCATGTCAACATGGCAGGAGCTTCCACCTCTCCGCACAGGGAGCCTGGGACACTTGTCTTGCCACCGGCCTGCTATTCGTGCCACGGCAGGCTATCCTGCTTCCCGAGCGTTTCCCGACCCCAGGGCCAACGGCTCTTTCTCTTCTCCGGTGGTGGCGTGCTGTGCCTTCCACACACTTGCTCCTGGGGAGAGCGGTGACGGACGTTTGCAACCACGTTTCTCTCTCAGGCAGAAGGGATGCTAGGGCAAAGAGTATTTCGCTCCATGCGGGTATCTTCCACCGCATCCCCAAACCCAACTCAGATTTCCCAACGAATGCTGTGCTTTCCCAGGGCAGACGAGAAGGCAAAGAGGCTTTCGCTGTATGCGTCTTTCTCCCACCGCGTGACTGGGCTCAGGCAATCAGCAGCAACCCGCAGAACATTTCTCAGCGAATGCTGTGCTTTCACAGATGCTTTGGCTTGGAGCGAACAGCAATTCGCCACTGCTTCCTCAGCAAGGCTTCAGTTGCGTCAGGGATGAAAAGCTGCGGGAGAGCTGGTGACTCTTGGGCCTTGCTTTCCCAGGCTCTGTGTTCGCGTCCTGGGTTCACCCTGCCAGGCCAAAATAAGTAGACACAGCCACAACCCTGCAGTAGCGTGCGGAGCCTAGGATGGCACCCTATGCACAACTACCATTTCCCAGTGTAGGCATCGCTTGGCCTTTTACTCTGGCGCTCAGGCGGACTCGCAGACTAGGCCAGTGCTTTCCCACAGGAAAGGAGAGGTGACAAGATCCCTGCACACTGAATAGGGAGCTTTGTGGGACTGTCTCCACCCCTTCCCCTTAAACCCCGTGCCTCCTCCAAGCTTCCACATCCTGGAGGAAGACTTCATCTGACTTCCCGTTATTTCGGGGAGCTGTTTCTGCGAGTTCAGCGTAGGCGCCTGGTGGCTAGTGCATGTCTGCCCCAGGGACAGGTGGCCAGGGAGCTGCTGTCTCCTTGGTCCCAGAGGCTCAGGACTGGCATGCTTTCTGCCCAGACTCCTTCCTAAGAGTGGAGCACGTGCCCTGCCCTACTCATCCCCTCCTCTCTCCGTAGCAGCCAGGTTTCCCTTTCCCTCTCAATGCACACAGAGCGGGTGACACTTGTATTGCCACCGGCCGCTGTGCCTGCCAGGGCTGGCTCTCCTGCTTCCCAACCATTTCCAGACCAGAAGGCCAACGGCTCCTGCTCTTCTCCCTGGGCAGCGTGCTGCACCTTCCACACTCATGCTCCTGGGGAGAGCAGTGAAAGACGTGTCCATTTCCTTATGGCTCTTTCCACAGACCCAACGTCGCTTCATTCTCAGGCAGAGGGGACGCTCTGGCAAAGAAGATTTCGCTCCATGCGGGTATCTTCCACCATGCTGCGGAGGCTCGCTCAGGCATTCAGCTGCAGCATCACACACATCCGATTCTGATTTCCCAACGAATGCTATACATTCGCATAGGAGTTGCCCTGGCAAAGAGGCTTTTGCTGTATGCGGGTTGTTCCACCCGCGAGACTGGGCACAGGCAAGCAGCAGAAGAGCCCGCAGAACCGATTCTGGTTTCCCAGCGACAGCTATGCTTTCCAGAGTTTTTCAGCTTGGCGCGAAATGCACTTCACTGCTGCTTCCTCAGCAAGGCTTTCGTCATTCGCTCTGTTGTGGCAGGGAAACAGAGCCCCGGGAGAGCTGGTGCCTTTTGGGCCTTGCTTTCCCGGGCTCCAAGTTCTCGTCCGGGGTTCACCTTGCTAAGCCGAACTAAGCAGACACAGTCACAACCCTGCAGCAACGTGCATGGCCTAGGATGGGACTCTATGCACACTACCTTCTCCCGGTGTAAGCAACGCTTGGCCTTTGGCAGTGGACCTCAGGTGGACTCGCGGACTAGGTCAGTGCCTTCCTCACAGGAGAGGAGAGGCGACAGGATCCCTGAACACCGCCCGTTACTAAATGGGGAGCATTCGGGGATTGTTGCCACTCCTTTCCCGGCACACCCCCAGCCACCGACAAGGCTGTCACATCTTGGAGGAAGATGGCATCTGACTGCCCATTGCTCGAGGGAGCTGTTTCTGCGAGTTCAGGGTAAGGTGCCTGGTAGCAAGCCCAAGTCTGCCCTACGGACAATTGTCCAAGGAGATGCTGTGCCCTTGGGACCAGACGCACAGGACAGGCCTGCCTTTTGCCCAGACTCCTTCCTCAGAGTGGAGCACGTGTCCCTGCCCTAGTCGTCCCCTCATGTCTCCTTAGCAGCCAGGCTTCGTCTCTTCGCACAGGGAGCGGGTGACATTTGTCTTGCCACCGGCCTGCTGTTCCTGCCAGGGCAGGCTCTCCTGCTTCCCGAGCGTTTCCTGACCCCAAGGTAAATGACTCCTTCTCTTCTCTGGGGGTGGCGTGCTGCGCCTTTGCCACACTTGCTCCTGGGGAGCGCGCTGCCCGTGGAGAAGAGCAGGAGCCGTTGGTTTTCTGGTCTGGAAACGGTTGCGAAGTAAGACAGCCGGCCCTGGCAGGCGCAGCGGCCGGTAGCAATACAAGTGTCACCCGCTCCCAGTGCAGAGATACAGAAGCCTGGTTGCTAAGGAGACAGGAGGCGATGAGTAGGGCAGGGCGCGTGCTCCACTCTTAGGAAGTAGTCTGGGCAGAAAGCATGCCTGTCCTGAGCCTCTGGGCCCAAGGAGACAGCAGCTCCTTGGCCACCTGTCCCTGGGGCAGACATGCGCTAGCCACCAGGTGCCTACGCTGAACTCGCAGAAAGAGCTCCCTGAAATAACGGGGAGTCAGATGCCGTCTTCCTCCAGGATGTGGAAGCTTGGAGGAGGTACGGGGTTTAAGGGGAAGGCGTTGGACAGTGCCCCAAAGGTCCCTATTCAGTGCACGGGCGGTGTGCAGGGATCCTGTCACCTCTCTTTTCCTGTGGGCAAAGCACTGGCCTAGTCCGGGAGTCCGCCTGAGCGCCAGAGAAAAAGGCCAAGCGTTGCCTACACTGGGAGATGGTAGTGTGCATAGATTGCCATCCTAGGCTACGCACGCTACTGCAGGGTTGTGGCTGTGTCTGCTTAGTTCGGTCTGGCAGGGTGAAGCCAGGATGCGAACATGGAGCCCGGGAAAGCAAGACCCAAGAGGCACCAGCTCTCCCACAGCTCTTCTTCCCTGACGCGACTGAAGCCTTGCTGATGAAGCAGCACCGAAGTGGTGTTAGGTCCAAGCCAAAGCCTCTGCGAAAGCACAGCATTCGCTGAGAAATGTTCTGCGGGCTGCTGCTGCTTGCCTGATCCCAGACTCGCGGTGGGAGAAACCCGCATACCGTGGAAGCCTCTTTGCCTGGGCATCTCCCCTGGGAAAGCACAGCGTTCCTTGGGAAATCTGAGTTGGGTATGGGGATGCTGCTGCTGCTTGCCTGAGCTAGTCTCCGCGGCTTGGTGGAAGATACCCGCATGGAGCGAAATACTCTTTGCCCTACATCTCCTCTGCCTGAGAGACAAGCCAAGTGTGGGGAAGTCGCAGCACGCAGCCCCCAGAGAAGAGAAGGAGCCGTTGGCCTTGGGGTAGGGAAATGCTCGGGAAGCAGGATAGCCTCTCTTCTTCCCTGCCGCGACAGAGCAAATGACCAAAGCCTTGCTGAGGAAACAGCAGCGAAGCTCGGTTCGCGCCAAACTGAAAACCTCTGCGAAAGCATAGCAGTCGCTGGGAAATCAGAATCGGTTCTGCGGGCTCTTCTGCTGCTGGCCTGATCCCAGTCTCGCGGTTGGAGAAACCCGCATACAGCGAAAGCCTCTTTGCCCAAGCATCTCTTCTGGGAAAGCACAGCATTCTTTGGGAAATCAGCATCGGATGTTGGGATGCTGCAGCTGAATGCCTGAGCTAGTCTCCGCAGCATTGTGGAAGACACCCGCATGGAGCGAAATCCTCTTTGCCCTAGCACCCCTCTGCCTGAGAGAGAAGCGCGTTTGCGCCTGTGGAAAGAGCCTAAGGAAAGGGACACGTCTTTAACTGCGCTCCCCAGGAGCATGTCTATGGAAGTTGCAGCACGCTGCCCAGGAAGAAGAGCAGGAGCCGTTGGCCTTCTGGTCTGGAAACGGTTGCGAAGCAGGAGAGTAGGCCCTGGCAGGCACAGCGGCCGGTGGCAATACAAGTGTCACCTGCTCATTGTACAGAGAGATGGAAGCCTGGCTGCTACGGAGAGAGGAGGGAATGAGTAGGGCAGAGCGCGTGCTCAACGCTTAGGAAGGAGTCTGGGCAGAAAGCATGCCTGTCCTGAGCCTCTGGGCGCAAGGAGAGAGGAGCTCCTTGGCCACCTGCCCCTGGGGCAGACATGCGCTAGCCGCCAGGCGCCTACGCTGAACTTGCAGAAACAGCTCCCTGAAATAACGGGGAGTGCGATGCCATCTTCCTCCAGGATGTGGAAGCTTGGAGGAGGCACGGGGTTTAAGGGGAAGGGGTTGGACAGTGCCCCAAAGGTCCCTATTCAGTGCACGGGCGGTGTACAGTGATCCTGTCACCTCTCCAAGTCTGGCCTTGGACAGGTGACCAAGGAGATGCTGTGCCCTTGGGACCAAAGGCACCGGAAAGGCCTGCCTTCTGTGCAGACTGCTTCCTCAGAGGGTAGTACGCACCCCTGCCCTAGTCGTCCCCTCATGTCAACATGGCAGGAGCTTCCACCTCTCCGCACAGGGAGCCTGGGACACTTGTCTTGCCACCGGCCTGCTATTCGTGCCACGGCAGGCTATCCTGCTTCCCGAGCGTTTCCCGACCCCAAGGCCAACGGCTCTTTCTCTTCTCCGGTGGTGGCGTGCTGTGCCTTCCACACTCTTGCTCCTGGGGAGAGCGGTGACGGACGTTTGCAACCACGTTTCTCTCTCAGGCAGAAGGGATGCTAGGGCAAAGAGTATTTCGCTCCATGCGGGTATCTTCCACCGCATCCCCAAACCCAACTCAGATTTCCCAACGAATGCTGTGCTTTCCCAGGGCAGATGAGAAGGCAAAGAGGCTTTCGCTGTATGCGTCTTTCTCCCACCCCGTGACAGGGCTCAGGCAATCAGCAGCAACCCGCAGAACATTTCTCAGCGAATGCTGTGCTTTCACAGATGCTTTGGCTTGGAGCGAACAGCAATTCGCCACTGCTTCCTCAGCAAGGCTTCAGTTGCGTCAGGGATGAAAAGCTGCGGGAGAGCTGGTGACTCTTGGGCCTTGCTTTCCCAGGCTCTGTGTTCGCGTCCTGGGTTCACCCTGCCAGGCCAAAATAAGTAGACACAGCCACAACCCTGCAGTAGCGTGCGGAGCCTAGGATGGCACCCTATGCACAACTACCATTTCCCAGTGTAGGCATCGCTTGGCCTTTTACTCTGGCGCTCAGGCGGACTCGCAGACTAGGCCAGTGCTTTCCCACAGGAAAGGAGAGGTGACAAGATCCCTGCACACTGAATAGGGAGCTTTGTGGGACTGTCTCCACCCCTTCCCCTTAAACCCCGTGCCTCCTCCAAGCTTCCACATCCTGGAGGAAGACTTCATCTGACTTCCCGTTATTTCGGGGAGCTGTTTCTGCGAGTTCAACGTAGGCGCCTGGTGGCTAGTGCATGTCTGCCCCAGGGACAGGTGGCCAGGGAGCTGCTGTCTCCTTGGTCCCAGAGGCTCAGGACTGGCATGCTTTCTGCCCAGACTCCTTCCTAAGAGTGGAGCACGCGCCCTGCCCTACTCATCCCCTCCTCTCTCCGTAGCAGCCAGGTTTCCCTTTCCCTCTCAATGCACACAGAGCGGGTGACACTTGTATTGCCACCGGCCGCTGTGCCTGCCAGGGCTGGCTCTCCTGCTTCCCAACCATTTCCAGACCAGAAGGCCAACGGCTCCTGCTCTTCTCCCTGGGCAGCGTGCTGCACCTTCCACACTCATGCTCCTGGGGAGAGCAGTGAAAGACGTGTCCCTTTCCTTATGGCTCTTCCCACAGAGCCAACGTCGCTTCTATCTCATGCAGAGGGGACGCTCTGGCAAAGAAGATTTCGCTCCATGCGGGTATCTTCCACCATGCTGCGGAGACTCGCTCAGGCATTCAGCTGCAGCATCACACACATCCGATTCTGATTTCCCAACGAATGCTATACTTTCGCATAGGAGTTGCCCCGGCAAAGAGGCTTTCGCTGTATGCGGGTTGTTCCACCCGCGAGACTGGGCACAGGCAAGCAGCAGAAGAGCCCGCAGAACCGATTCTGATTTCCCAGCGACTGCTATGCTTTCCAGAGTTTTTCAGCTTGGCGCGAAATGCACTTCACTGCTGCTTCCTCAGCAAGGCTTTCGTCATTCGCTCTGTTGTGGCAGGGAAACAGAGCCCCGGGGGAGCTGGTGCCTTTTGGGCCTTGCTTTCCCGGGCTCCAAGTTCTCGCCTGGGGTTCACCTTGCTAAGCCGGACTAAGCAGACACAGTCACAACCCTGCAGCAACGTGCATGGCCTAGGATGGGACTCTATGCACACTACCTTCTCCCGGTGTAAGCAACGCTTGGCCTTTGGCAGTGGACCTCAGGTGGACTCGCGGACTAGGTCAGTGCCTTCCTCACAGGAGAGGAGAGGCGACAGGATCCGTGAACACCGCCCGTTACTAAATGGGGAGCATTCGGGGATTGTTGCCACTCCTTTCCCGGCACACCCCCAGCCACCGACAAGGCTGTCACATCTTGGAGGAAGATGGCATCTGACTGCCCATTGCTCGAGGGAGCTGTTTCTGCGAGTTCAGGGTAAGGTGCCTGGTAGCAAGCCCAAGTCTGCCCTACGGACAGTTGTCCAAGGAGATGCTGTGCCCTTGGGACCAGACGCACAGGACAGGCCTGCCTTCTGCCCAGACTCCTTCCTCAGAGTGGAGCACGCGTCCCTGCCCTAGTCGTCCCCTCATGTCTCCTTAGCAGCCAGGCTTCGTCTCTTCGCACAGGGAGCGGGTGACATTTGTCTTGCCACCGGCCTGCTGTTCCTGCCAGGGCAGGCTCTCCTGCTTCCCGAGCGTTTCCTGACCCCAAGGTAAATGACTCCTTCTCTTCTCTGGGGGTGGCGTGCTGCGCCTTTGCCACACTTGCTCCTGGGGAGCGCGCTGCCCGTGGAGAAGAGCAGGAGCCGTTGGCTTTCTGGTCTGGAAACGGTTGCGAAGTAAGACAGCCGGCCCTGGCCGGCGCAGCGGCCGGTAGCAATACAAGTGTCACCCGCTCCCAGTGCAGAGATACAGAAGCCTGGTTGCTAAGGAGACAGGAGGCGATGAGTAGGGCAGGGCGCGTGCTCCACTCTTAGGAAGGAGTCTGGGCAGAAAGCATGCCTGTCCTGAGCCTCTGGGCCCAAGGAGACAGCAGCTCCTTGGCCACCTGTCCCTGGGGCAGACATGCGCTAGCCACCAGGTGCCTACGCTGAACTCGCAGAAAGAGCTCCCTGAAATAACGGGGAGTCAGATGCCGTCTTCCTCCAGGATGTGGAAGCTTGGAGGAGGTACGGGGTTTAAGGGGAAGGCGTTGGACAGTGCCCCAAAGGTCCCTATTCAGTGCACGGGCGGTGTGCAGGGATCCTGTCACCTCTCTTTTCCTGTGGGCAAAGCACTGGCCTAGTCCGGGAGTCCGCCTGAGCGCCAGAGTAAAAGGCCAAGCGTTGCCTACACTGGGAGATGGTAGTGTGCATAGATTGCCATCCTAGGCTACGCACGCTACTGCAGGGTTGTGGCTGTGTCTGCTTAGTTCGGTCTGGCAGGGTGAAGCCAGGATGCGAACATGGAGCCCGGGAAAGCAAGACCCAAGAGGCACCAGCTCTCCCGCAGCTCTTCTTCCCTGACGCGACTGAAGCCTTGCTGAGGAAGCAGCACCGAAGTGGTGTTAGGTCCAAGCCAAACCCTCTGCGAAAGCACAGCATTCGCTGAGAAATGTTCTGCGGGCTGCTGCTGCTTGCCTGATCCCAGACTCGCGGTGGGAGAAACCCGCATACCGTGGAAGCCTCTTTGCCTGGGCATCTCCCCTGGGAAAGCACAGCGTTCCTTGGGAAATCTGAGTTGGGTTTGGGGATGCTGCTGCTGCTTGCCTGAGCTAGTCTCCGCGGCTTGGTGGAAGATACCCGCATGGAGCGAAATACTCTTTGCCCTACATCTCCTCTGCCTGAGAGACAAGCCAAGTGTGGGGAAGTCGCAGCACGCAGCCCCCAGAGAAGAGAAGGAGCCGTTGGCCTTGGGGTCGGGAAATGCTCGGGAAGCAGGATAGCCTCTCTTCTTCCCTGCCGCGACAGAGCAAATGACCAAAGCCTTGCTGAGGAAGCAGCAGCGAAGCTCGGTTCGCGCCAAACTGAAAACCTCTGCGAAAGCATAGCAGTCGCTGGGAAATCAGAATCGGTTCTGCGGGCTCTTCTGCTGCTGGCCTGATCCCAGTCTCGCGGGTGGAGAAACCCGCATACAGCGAAAGCCTCTTTGCCCAAGCATCTCTTCTGGGAAAGCACAGCATTCGTTGGGAAATCAGCATCGGATGTTGGGATGCTGCAGCTGAATGCCTGAGCTAGTCTCCGCAGCATTGTGGAAGACACCCGCATGGAGCGAAATCCTCTTTGCCCTAGCACCCCTCTGCCTGAGAGAGAAGCGCGTTTGCGCCTGTGGAAAGAGCCTAAGGAAAGGGACACGTCTTTAACTGCGCTCCCCAGGAGCATGTCTATGGAAGGTGCAGCACGCTGCCCAGGAAGAAGAGCAGGAGCCGTTGGCCTTCTGGTCTGGAAACGGTTGCGAAGCAGGAGAGTAGGCCCTGGCAGGCACAGCGGCCGGTGGCAATACAAGTGTCACCTGCTCCCTGTACAGAGAGATGGAAGCCTGGCTGCTACGGAGAGAGGAGGGAATGAGTAGGGCAGAGCGCGTGCTCAACGCTTAGGAAGGAGTCTGGGCAGAAAGCATGCCTGTCCTGAGCCTCTGGGCGCAAGGAGAGAGGAGCTCCTTGGCCACCTGTCCCTGGGGCAGACATGCGCTAGCCACCAGGCGCCTACGCTGAACTTGCAGAAACAGCTCCCTGAAATAACGGGGAGTGCGATGCCATCTTCCTCCAGGATGTGGAAGCTTGGAGGAGGCACGGGGTTTAAGGGGAAGGGGTTGGACAGTGCCCCAAAGGTCCCTATTCAGTGCACGGGCGGTGTACAGTGATCCTGTCACCTCTCCAAGTCTGGCCTTGGACAGGTGACCAAGGAGATGCTGTGCCCTTGGGACCAAAGGCACCGGAAAGGCCTGCCTTCTGCGCAGACTGCTTCCTCAGAGGGTAGTACGCACCCCTGCCCTAGTCGTCCCCTCATGTCAACATGGCAGGAGCTTCCACCTCTCCGCACAGGGAGCCTGGGACACTTGTCTTGCCACCGGCCTGCTATTCGTGCCACGTCAGGCTATCCTGCTTCCCGAGCGTTTCCCGACCCCAAGGCCAACGGCTCTTTCTCTTCTCCGGTGGTGGCGTGCTGTGCCTTCCACACACTTGCTCCTGGGGAGAGCGGTGACGGACGTTTGCAACCACGTTTCTCTCTCAGGCAGAAGGGATGCTAGGGCAAAGAGTATTTCGCTCCATGCGGGTATCTTCCACCGCATCCCCAAACCCAACTCAGATTTCCCAACGAATGCTGTGCTTTCCCAGGGCAGACGAGAAGGCAAAGAGGCTTTCGCTGTATGCGTCTTTCTCCCACCGCGTGACTGGGCTCAGGCAATCAGCAGCAACCCGCAGAACATTTCTCAGCGAATGCTGTGCTTTCACAGATGCTTTGGCTTGGAGCGAACAGCAATTCGCCACTGCTTCCTCAGCAAGGCTTCAGTTACGTCAGGGATGAAAAGCTGCGGGAGAGCTGGTGACTCTTGGGCCTTGCTTTCCCAGGCTCTGTGTTCGCGTCCTGGGTTCACCCTGTCAGGCCAAAATAAGTAGACACAGCCATAACCCTGCAGTAGCGTGCGGAGCCTAGGATGGCACCCTATGCACAACTACCATTTCCCAGTGTAGGCATCGCTTGGCCTTTTACTCTGGCGCTCAGGCGGACTCGCAGACTAGGCCCGTGCTTTCCCACAGGAAAGGAGAGGTGACAAGATCCCTGCACACTGAATAGGGAGCTTTGTGGGACTGTCTCCACCCCTTCCCCTTAAACCCCGTGCCTCCTCCAAGCTTCCACATCCTGGAGGAAGACTTCATCTGACTTCCCGTTATTTCGGGGAGCTGTTTCTGCGAGTTCAGCGTAGGCGCCTGGTGGCTAGTGCATGTCTGCCCCAGGGACAGGTGGCCAGGGAGCTGCTGTCTCCTTGGTCCCAGAGGCTCAGGACTGGCATGCTTTCTGCCCAGACTCCTTCCTAAGAGTGGAGCACGCGCCCTGCCCTACTCATCCCCTCCTCTCTCCGTAGCAGCCAGGTTTCCCTTTCCCTCTCAATGCACACAGAGCGGGTGACACTTGTATTGCCACCGGCCGCTGTGCCTGCCAGGGCTGGCTCTCCTGCTTCCCAACCATTTCCAGACCAGAAGGCCAACGGCTCCTGCTCTTCTCCCTGGGCAGCGTGCTGCACCTTCCACACTCATGCTCCTGGGGAGAGCAGTGAAAGACGTGTCCCTTTCCTTATGGCTCTTCCCACAGAGCCAACGTCGCTTCTATCTCATGCAGAGGGGACGCTCTGGCAAAGAAGATTTCGCTCCATGCGGGTATCTTCCACCATGCTGCGGAGACTCGCTCAGGCATTCAGCTGCAGCATCACACACATCCGATTCTGATTTCCCAACGAATGCTATACTTTCGCATAGGAGTTGCCCCGGCAAAGAGGCTTTCGCTGTATGCGGGTTGTTCCACCCGCGAGACTGGGCACAGGCAAGCAGCAGAAGAGCCCGCAGAACCGATTCTGGTTTCCCAGCGACAGCTATGCTTTCCAGAGTTTTTCAGCTTGGCGCGAAATGCACTTCACTGCTGCTTCCTGAGCAAGGCTTTCGTCATTCGCTCTGTTGTGGCAGGGAAACAGAGCCCCGGGAGAGCTGGTGCCTTTTGGGCCTTGCTTTCCCGGGCTCCAAGTTCTCGCCCGGGGTTCACCTTGCTATGCCGGACTAAGCAGACACAGTCACAATCCTGCAGCAACGTGCATGGCCTAGGATGGGACTCTATGCACACTACCTTCTCCCGGTGTAAGCAACGCTTGGCCTTTGGCAGTGGACCTCAGGTGGACTCGCGGACTAGGTCAGTGCCTTCCTCACAGGAGAGGAGAGGCGACAGGATCCCTGAACACCGCCCGTTACTAAATGGGGAGCATTCGGGGATTGTTGCCACTCCTTTCCCGGCACACCCCCAGCCACCGACAAGGCTGTCACATCTTGGAGGAAGATGGCATCTGACTGCCCATTGCTCGAGGGAGCTGTTTCTGCGAGTTCAGGGTAAGGTGCCTGGTAGCAAGCCCAAGTCTGCCCTACGGACAGTTGTCCAAGGAGATGCTGTGCCCTTGGGACCAGACGCACAGGACAGGCCTGCCTTCTGCCCAGACTCCTTCCTCAGAGTGGAGCACGCGTCCCTGCCGTAGTCGTCCCCTCATGTCTCCTTAGCAGCCAGGCTTCGTCTCTTCGCACAGGGAGCGGGTGACATTTGTCTTGCCACCGGCCTGCTGTTCCTGCCAGGGCAGGCTCTCCTGCTTCCCGAGCGTTTCCTGACCACAAGGTAAATGACACCTTCTCTTCTCTGGGGGTGGCGTGCTGCGCCTTTGCCACACTTGCTCCTGGAGAGCGCGCTGCCCGTGGAGAAGAGCAGGAGCCGTTGGCTTTCTGGTCTGGAAACGGATGCGATGTAAGAGAGCCAGCCCTGGCCGGCGCAGCGGCCGGTAGCAATACAAGTGTCACCCGCTCCCAGTGCAGAGATACAGAAGCCTGGTTGCTAAGGAGACAGGAGGCGATGAGTAGGGCAGGGCGCGTGCTCCACTCTTAGGAAGGAGTCTGGGCAGAAAGCATGCCTGTCCTGAGCCTCTGGGCCCAAGGAGACAGCAGCTCCTTGGCCACCTGTCCCTGGGGCAGACATGCGCTAGCCACCAGGTGCCTACGCTGAACTCGCCGAAAGAGCTCCCTGAAATAACGGGGAGTCAGATGCCGTCTTCGTCCAGGATGTGGAAGCTTGGAGGAGGTACGGGGTTTAAGGGGAAGGCGTTGGACAGTGCCCCAAAGGTCCCTATTCAGTGCACGGGCGGTGTGCAGGGATCCTGTCACCTCTCTTTTCCTGTGGGCAAAGCACTGGCCTAGTCCGGGAGTCCGCCTGAGCGCCAGAGTAAAAGGCCAAACGTTGCCTACACTGGGAGATGGTAGTGTGCATAGATTGCCATCCTAGGCTACGCACGCTACTGCAGGGTTGTGGCTGTGTCTGCTTAGTTCGGTCTGGCAGGGTGAACACAGGATGCGAACATGGAGCCCGGGAAAGCAAGACCCAAAAGGCACCAGCTCTCCCACAGCTCTTCTTCCCTGACGCGACTGAAGCCTTGCTGAGGAAGCAGCACCGAAGTGGTGTTAGGTCCAAGCCAAAGCCTCTGCGAAAGCACAGCATTCGCTGAGAAATGTTCTGCGGGCTGCTGCTGCTTGCCTGATCCCAGAATCGCGGTGGGAGAAACCCGCATACCGTGGAAGCCTCTTTGCCTGGGCATCTCCCCTGGGAAAGCACAGCGTTCCTTGAGAAATCTGAGTTGGGTTTGGGGATGCTGCTGCTGCTTGCCTGAGCTAGTCTCCGCGGCTTGGTGGAAGATACCCGCATGGAGCGAAATACTCTTTGCCCTACATCCCCTCTGCCTGAGAGACAAGCCAAGTGTGGGGAAGTCGCAGCACGCAGCCCCCAGAGAAGAGAAGGAGCCGTTGGCCTTGGGGTCGGGAAATGCTCGGGAAGCAGGATAGCCTCTCTTCTTTCCTGCCGCGACAGAGCAAATGACCATAGCCTTGCCTAGGAAGCAGCAGCGAAGCTCGGTTCGCGCCAAACTGAAAACCTCTGCGAAAGCATAGCAGTCGCTGGGAAATCAGAATCGGTTCTGCGGGCTCTTCTGCTGCTGGCCTGATCCCAGTCTCGCGGGTGGAGAAACCCGCACACAGCGAAAGCCTCTTTGCCCAAGCATCTCTTCTGGGAAAGCACAGCATTCGTTGGGAAATCAGCATCGGATGTTGGGATGCTGCAGCTGAATGCCTGAGCTAGTCTCCGCAGCATTGTGGAGCGAAATCCTCTTTGCCCTAGCACCCCTCTGCCTGAGAGAGAAGCGCGTTTGCGCCTGTGGAAAGAGCCTAAGGAAAGGGACACGTCTTTAACTGCGCTCCCCAGGAGCATGTCTATGGAAGGTGCAGCACGCTGCCCAGGAAGAAGAGCAGGAGCCATTGGCCTTCTGGTCTGGAAACGGTTGCGAAGCAGGAGAGTAGGCCCTGGCAGGCACAGCGGCCGGTGGCAATACAAGTGTCACCTGCTCCCTGTACAGAGAGATGGAAGCCTGGCTGCTACGGAGAGAGGAGGGAATGAGTAGGGCAGAGCGCGTGCTCAACGCTTAGGAAGGAGTCTGGGCAGAAAGCATGCCTGTCCTGAGCCTCTGGGCGCAAGGAGAGAGGAGCTCCTTGGCCACCTGTCCCTGGGGCAGACATGCGCTAGCCACCAGGCGCCTACGCTGAACTTGCAGAAACAGCTCCCTGAAATAACGGGGAGTGCGATGCCATCTTCCTCCAGGATGTGGAAGCTTGGAGGAGGCACGGGGTTTAAGGGGAAGGGGTTGGACAGTGCCCCAAAGGTCCCTATTCAGTGCACGGGCGGTGTACAGTGATCCTGTCACCTCTCCAAGTCTGGCCTTGGACAGGTGACCAAGGAGATGCTGTGCCCTTGGGACCAAAGGCACCGGAAAGGCCTGCCTTCTGCGCAGACTGCTTCCTCAGAGGGTAGTACGCACCCCTGCCCTAGTCGTCCCCTCATGTCAACATGGCAGGAGCTTCCACCTCTCCGCACAGGGAGCCTGGGACACTTGTCTTGCCACCGGCCTGCTATTCGTGCCACGGCAGGCTATCCTGCTTCCCGAGCGTTTCCCGACCCCAAGGCCAACGGCTCTTTCTCTTCTCCGGTGGTGGCGTGCTGTGCCTTCCACACACTTGCTCCTGGGGAGAGCGGTGACGGACGTTTGCAACCACGTTTCTCTCTCAGGCAGAAGGGATGCTAGGGCAAAGAGTATTTCGCTCCATGCGGGTATCTTCCACCGCATCCCCAAACCCAACTCAGATTTCCCAACGAATGCTGTGCTTTCCCAGGGCAGATGAGAAGGCAAAGAGGCTTTCGCTGTATGCGTCTTTCTCCCACCGCGTGACTGGGCTCAGGCAATCAGCAGCAACCCGCAGAACATTTCTCAGCGAATGCTGTGCTTTCACAGATGCTTTGGCTTGGAGCGAACAGCAATTCGCCACTGCTTCCTCAGCAAGGCTTCAGTTGCGTCAGGGATGAAAAGCTGCGGGAGAGCTGGTGACTCTTGGGCCTTGCTTTCCCAGGCTCTGTGTTCGCGTCCTGGGTTCACCCTGCCAGGCCAAAATAAGTAGACACAGCCACAACCCTGCAGTAGCGTGCGGAGCCTAGGATGGCACCCTATGCACAACTATCATTTCCCAGTGTAGGCATCGCTTGGCCTTTTACTCTGTCGCTCAGGCGGACTCGCAGAATAGGCCCGTGCTTTCCCACAGGAAAGGAGAGGTGACAAGATCCCTGCACACTGAATAGGGAGCTTTGTGGGACTGTCTCCACCCCTTCCCCTTAAACCCCGTGCCTCCTCCAAGCTTCCACATCCTGGAGGAAGACTTCATCTGACTTCCCGTTATTTCGGGGAGCTGTTTCTGCGAGTTCAGCGTAGGCGCCTGGTGGCTAGTGCATGTCTGCCCCAGGGACAGGTGGCCAGGGAGCTGCTGTCTCCTTGGTCCCAGAGGCTCAGGACTGGCATGCTTTCTGCCCAGACTCCTTCCTAAGAGTGGAGCACGCGCCCTGCCCTACTCATCCCCTCCTCTCTCCGTAGCAGCCAGGTTTCCCTTTCCCTCTCAATGCACACAGAGCGGGTGACACTTGTATTGCCAACGGCCGCTGTGCCTGCCAGGGCTGGCTCTCCTGCTTCCCAACCATTTCCAGACCAGAAGGCCAACGGCTCCTGCTCTTCTCCCTGGGCAGCGTGCTGCACCTTCCACACTCATGCTCTTGGGGAGAGCAGTGAAAGACGTGTCCCTTTCCTTATGGCTCTTCCCACAGAGCCAACGTCGCTTCTATCTCATGCAGAGGGGACGCTCTGGCAAAGAAGATTTCGCTCCATGCGGGTATCTTCCACCATGCTGCGGAGACTCGCTCAGGCATTCAGCTGCAGCATCACACACATCCGATTCTGATTTCCCAACGAATGCTATACTTTCGCATAGGAGTTGCCCCGGCAAAGAGGCTTTCGCTGTATGCGGGTTGTTCCACCCGCGAGACTGGGCACAGGCAAGCAGCAGAAGAGCCCGCAGAACCGATTCTGGTTTCCCAGCGACAGCTATGCTTTCCAGAGATTTTCAGCTTGGCGCGAAATGCACTTCACTGCTGCTTCCTCAGCAAGGCTTTCGTCATTCGCTCTGTTGTGGCAGGGAAACAGAGCCCCGGGAGAGCTGGTGCCTTTTGGGCCTTGCTTTCCCGGGCTCCAAGTTCTCGTCCGGGGTTCACCTTGCTAAGCCGAACTAAGCAGACACAGTCACAACCCTGCAGCAACGTGCATGGCCTAGGATGGGACTCTATGCACACTACCTTCTCCCGGTGTAAGCAACGCTTGGCCTTTGGCAGTGGACCTCAGGTGGACTCGCGGACTAGGTCAGTGCCTTCCTCACAGGAGAGGAGAGGCGACAGGATCCCTGAACACCGCCCGTTACTAAATGGGGAGCATTCGGGGATTGTTGCCACTCCTTTCCCGGCACACCCCCAGCCACCGACAAGGCTGTCACATCTTGGAGGAAGATGGCATCTGACTGCCCATTGCTCGAGGGAGCTGTTTCTGCGAGTTCAGGGTAAGGTGCCTGGTAGCAAGCCCAAGTCTGCCCTACGGACAATTGTCCAAGGAGATGCTGTGCCCTTGGGACCAGACGCACAGGACAGGCCTGCCTTTTGCCCAGACTCCTTCCTCAGAGTGGAGCACGCGTCCCTGCCCTAGTCGTCCCCTCATGTCTCCTTAGCAGCCAGGCTTCGTCTCTTTGCACAGGGAGCGGGTGACATTTGTCTTGCCACCGGCCTGCTGTTCCTGCCAGGGCAGGCTCTCCTGCTTCCCGAGCGTTTCCTGACCCCAAGGTAAATGACTCCTTCTCTTCTCTGGGGGTGGCGTGCTGCGCCTTTGCCACACTTGCTCCTGGGGAGCGCGCTGCCCGTGGAGAAGAGCAGGAGCCGTTGGCTTTCTGGTCTGGAAACGGTTGCGAAGTAAGAGAGCCGGCCCTGGCCGGCGCAGCGGCCGGTAGCAATACAAGTGTCACCCGCTCCCAGTGCAGAGATACAGAAGCCTGGTTGCTAAGGAGACAGGAGGCGATGAGTAGGGCAGGGCGCGTGCTCCACTCTTAGGAAGGAGTCTGGGCAGAAAGCATGCCTGTCCTGAGCCTCTGGGCCCAAGGAGACAGCAGCTCAGCCTTGGCCACCTGTCCCTGGGGCAGACATGCGCTAGCCACCAGGTGCCTACGCTGAACTCGCAGAAAGAGCTCCCTGAAATAACGGGGAGTCAGATGCCGTCTTCCTCCAGGATGTGGAAGCTCGGAGGAGGTACGGGGTTTAAGGGGAAGGCGTTGGACAGTGCCCCAAAGGTCCCTATTCAGTGCACGGGCGGTGTGCAGGGATCCTGTCACCTCTCTTTTCCTGTGGGCAAAGCACTGGCCTAGTCCGGGAGTCCGCCTGAGCGCCAGAGTAAAAGGCCAAGCGTTGCCTACACTGGGAGATGGTAGTGTGCATAGATTGCCATCCTAGGCTACGCACGCTACTGCAGGGTTGTGGCTGTGTCTGCTTAGTTCGGTCTGGCAGGGTGAAGCCAGGATGCGAACATGGAGCCCGGGAAAGCAAGACCCAAGAGGCACCAGCTCTCCCGCAGCTCTTCTTCCCTGACGCGACTGAAGCCTTGCTGAGGAAGCAGCACCGAAGTGGTGTTAGGTCCAAGCCAAACCATCTGCGAAAGCACAGCATTCGCTGAGAAATGTTCTGCGGGCTGCTGCTGCTTGCCTGATCCCAGACTCGCGGTGGGAGAAACCCGCATACCGTGGAAGCCTCTTTGCCTGGGCATCTCCCCTGGGAAAGCACAGCGTTCCTTGGGAAATCTGAGTTGGGTTTGGGGATGCTGCTGCTGCTTGCCTGAGCTAGTCTCCGCGGCTTGGTGGAAGATACCCGCATGGAGCGAAATACTCTTTGCCCTACATCTCCTCTGCCTGAGAGACAAGCCAAGTGTGGGGAAGTCGCAGCACGCAGCCCCCAGAGAAGAGAAGGAGCCGTTGGCCTTGGGGTCGGGAAATGCTCGGGAAGCAGGATAGCCTCTCTTCTTCCCTGCCGCGACAGAGCAAATGACCAAAGCCTTGCTGAGGAAGCAGCAGCGAAGCTCGGTTCGCGCCAAACTGAAAACCTCTGCGAAAGCATAGCAGTCGCTGGGAAATCAGAATCGGTTCTGCGGGCTCTTCTGCTGCTGGCCTGATCCCAGTCTCGCGGGTGGAGAAACCCGCATACAGCGAAAGCCTCTTTGCCCAAGCATCTCTTCTGGGAAAGCACAGCATTCGTTGGGAAATCAGCATCGGATGTTGGGATGCTGCAGCTGAATGCCTGAGCTAGTCTCCGCAGCATTGTGGAAGACACCCGCATGGAGCGAAATCCTCTTTGCCCTAGCACCCCTCTGCCTGAGAGAGAAGCGCGTTTGCGCCTGTGGAAAGAGCCTAAGGAAAGGGACACGTCTTTAACTGCGCTCCCCAGGAGCATGTCTATGGAAGGTGCAGCACGCTGCCCAGGAAGAAGAGCAGGAGCCATTGGCCTTCTGGTCTGGAAACGGTTGCGAAGCAGGAGAGTAGGCCCTGGCAGGCACAGCGGCCGGTGGCAATACAAGTGTCACCTGCTCCCTGTACAGAGAGATGGAAGCCTGGCTGCTACGGAGAGAGGAGGGAATGAGTAGGGCAGAGCGCGTGCTCAACGCTTAGGAAGGAGTCTGGGCAGAAAGCATGCCTGTACTGAGCCTCTGGGCGCAAGGAGAGAGGAGCTCCTTGGCCACCTGTCCCTGGGGCAGACATGCGCTAGCCACCAGGCGCCTACGCTGAACTTGCAGAAACAGCTCCCTGAAATAACGGGGAGTGCGATGCCATCTTCCTCCAGGATGTGGAAGCTTGGAGGAGGCACGGGGTTTAAGGGGAAGGGGTTGGACAGTGCCCCAAAGGTCCCTATTCAGTGCACGGGCGGTGTACAGTGATCCTGTCACCTCTCCAAGTCTGGCCTTGGACAGGTGACCAAGGAGATGCTGTGCCCTTGGGACCAAAGGCACCGGAAAGGCCTGCCTTCTGCGCAGACTGCTTCCTCAGAGGGTAGTACGCACCCCTGCCCTACTCGTCCCCTCATGTCAACATGGCAGGAGCTTCCACCTCTCCGCACAGGGAGCCTGGGACACTTGTCTTGCCACCGGCCTGCTATTCGTGCCACGGCAGGCTATCCTGCTTCCCGAGCGTTTCCCGACCTCAGGGCCAACGGCTCTTTCTCTTCTCCGGTGGTGGCGTGCTGTGCCTTCCACACACTTGCTCCTGGGGAGAGCGGTGACGGACGTTTGCAACCACGTTTCTCTCTCAGGCAGAAGGGATGCTAGGGCAAAGAGTATTTCGCTCCATGCGGGTATCTTCCACCGCATCCCCAAACCCAACTCAGATTTCCCAACGAATGCTGTGCTTTCCCAGGGCAGATGAGAAGGCAAAGAGGCTTTCGCTGTATGCGTCTTTCTCCCACCGCGTGACTGGGCTCAGGCAATCAGCAGCAACCCGCAGAACATTTCTCAGCGAATGCTGTGCTTTCACAGATGCTTTGGCTTGGAGCGAACAGCAATTCGCCACTGCTTCCTCAGCAAGGCTTCAGTTGCGTCAGGGATGAAAAGCTGCGGGAGAGCTGGTGACTCTTGGGCCTTGCTTTCCCAGGCTCTGTGTTCGCGTCCTGGGTTCACCCTGCCAGGCCAAAATAAGTAGACACAGCCACAACCCTGCAGTAGCGTGCGGAGCCTAGGATGGCACCCTATGCACAACTACCATTTCCCAGTGTAGGCATCGCTTGGCCTTTTACTCTGGCGCTCAGGCGGACTCGCAGACTAGGCCCGTGCTTTCCCACAGGAAAGGAGAGGTGACAAGATCACTGCACACTGAATAGGGAGCTTTGTGGGACTGTCTCCACCCCTTCCCCTTAAACCCCGTGCCTCCTCCAAGCTTCCACATCCTGGAGGAAGACTTCATCTGACTTCCCGTTATTTCGGGGAGCTGTTTCTGCGAGTTCAGCGTAGGCGCCTGGTGGCTAGTGCATGTCTGCCCCAGGGACAGGTGGCCAGGGAGCTGCTGTCTCCTTGGTCCCAGAGGCTCAGGACTGGCATGCTTTCTGCCCAGACTCCTTCCTAAGAGTGGAGCACGCGCCCTGCCCTACTCATCCCCTCCTCTCTCCGTAGCAGCCAGGTTTCCCTTTCCCTCTCAATGCACACAGAGCGGGTGACACTTGTATTGCCACCGGCCGCTGTGCCGGCCAGGGCTGGCTCTCCTGCTTCCCAACCATTTCCAGACCAGAAGGCCAACAGCTCCTGCTCTTCTCCCTGGGCAGCGTGCTGCACCTTCCACACTCATGCTCCTGGGGAGAGCAGTGAAAGACGTGTCCCTTTCCTTATGGCTCTTCCCACAGAGCCAACGTCGCTTCTATCTCATGCAGAGGGGACGCTCTGGCAAAGAAGATTTCGCTCCATGCGGGTATCTTCCACCATGCTGCGGAGACTCGCTCAGGCATTCAGCTGCAGCATCACACACATCCGATTCTGATTTCCCAACGAATGCTATACTTTCGCATAGGAGTTGCCCCGGCAAAGAGGCTTTCGCTGTATGCGGGTTGTTCCACCCGCGAGACTGGGCACAGGCAAGCAGCAGAAGAGCCCGCAGAACCGATTCTGGTTTCCCAGCGACAGCTATGCTTTCCAGAGTTTTTCAGCTTGGCGCGAAATGCACTTCACTGCTGCTTCCTCAGCAAGGCTTTCGTCATTCGCTCTGTTGTGGCAGGGAAACAGAGCCCCGGGAGAGCTGGTGCCTTTTGGGCCTTGCTTTCCTGGGCTCCAAGTTCTCGCCCGGGGTTCACCTTGCTAAGCCGGACTAAGCAGACACAGTCACCACCCTGCAGCAACGTGCATGGCCTAGGATGGGACTCTATGCACACTACCTTCTCCCGGAGTAAGCAACGCTTGGCCTTTGGCAGTGGACCTCAGGTGGACTCGCGGACTAGGTCAGTGCCTTCCTCACAGGAGAGGAGAGGCGACAGGATCCCTGAACACCGCCCGTTACTAAATGGGGAGCATTCGGGGATTGTTGCCACTCCTTTCCCGGCACACCCCCAGCCACCGACAAGGCTGTCACATCTTGGAGGAAGATGGCATCTGACTGCCCATTGCTCGAGGGAGCTGTTTCTGCGAGTTCAGGGTAAGGTGCCTGGTAGCAAGCCCAAGTCTGCCCTACGGACAGTTGTCCAAGGAGATGCTGTGCCCTTGGGACCAGACGCACAGGACAGGCCTGCCTTCTGCCCAGACTCCTTCCTCAGAGTGGAGCACGCGTCCCTGCCGTAGTCGTCCCCTCATGTCTCCTTAGCAGCCAGGCTTCGTCTCTTCGCACAGGGAGCGGGTGACATTTGTCTTGCCACCGGCCTGCTGTTCCTGCCAGGGCAGGCTCTCCTGCTTCCCGAGCGTTTCCTGACCACAAGGTAAATGACACCTTCTCTTCTCTGGGGGTGGCGTGCTGCGCCTTTGCCACACTTGCTTCTGGAGAGCGCGCTGCCCGTGGAGAAGAGCAGGAGCCGTTGGCTTTCTGGTCTGGAAACGGTTGCGAAGTAAGAGAGCCAGCCCTAGCCGGCGCAGCGGCCGGTAGCAATACAAGTGTCACCCGCTCCCAGTGCAGAGATACAGAAGCCTGGTTGCTAAGGAGACAGGAGGCGATGAGTAGGGCAGGGCGCGTGCTCCACTCTTAGGAAGGAGTCTGGGCAGAAAGCATGCCTGTCCTGAGCCTCTGGGCCCAAGGAGACAGCAGCTCCTTGGCCACCTGTCCCTGGGGCAGACATGCGCTAGCCACCAGGTGCCTACGCTGAACTCGCAGAAAGAGCTCCCTGAAATAACGGGGAGTCAGATGCCGTCTTCCTCCAGGATGTGGAAGCTTGGAGGAGGTACGGGGTTTAAGGGGAAGGCGTTGGACAGTGCCCCAAAGGTCCCTATTCAGTGCACGGGCGGTGTGCAGGGATCCTGTCACCTCTCTTTTCCTGTGGGCAAAGCACTGGCCTAGTCCGGGAGTCCGCCTGAGCGCCAGAGTAAAAGGCCAAGCGTTGCCTACACTGGGAGATGGTAGTGTGCATAGATTGCCATCCTAGGCTACGCACGCTACTGCAGGGTTGTGGCTGTGTCTGCTTAGTTCGGTCTGGCAGGGTGAAGCCAGGATGCGAACATGGAGCCCGGGAAAGCAAGACCCAAGAGGCACCAGCTCTCCCGCAGCTCTTCTTCCCTGACGCGACTGAAGCCTTGCTGAGGAAGCAGCACCGAAGTGGTGTTAGGTCCAAGCCAAACCCTCTGCGAAAGCACAGCATTCGCTGAGATATGTTCTGCGGGCTGCTGCTGCTTGCCTGATCCCAGACTCGCGGTGGGAGAAACCCGCATACCGTGGAAGCCTCTTTGCCTGGGCATCTCCCCTGGGAAAGCACAGCGTTCCTTGGGAAATCTGAGTTGGGTTTGGGGATGCTGCTGCTGCTTGCCTGAGCTAGTCTCCGCGGCTTGGTGGAAGATACCCGCATGGAGCGAAATACTCTTTGCCCTACATCTCCTCTGCCTGAGAGACAAGCCAAGTGTGGGGAAGTCGCAGCACGCAGCCCCCAGAGAAGAGAAGGAGCCGTTGGCCTTGGGGTCGGGAAATGCTCGGGAAGCAGGATAGCCTCTCTTCTTCCCTGCCGCGACAGAGCAAATGACCAAAGCCTTGCTGAGGAAGCAGCAGCGAAGCTCGGTTCGCGCCAAACTGAAAACCTCTGCGAAAGCATAGCAGTCGCTGGGAAATCAGAATCGGTTCTGCGGGCTCTTCTGCTGCTGGCCTGATCCCAGTCTCGCGGGTGGAGAAACCCGCATACAGCGAAAGCCTCTTTGCCCAAGCATCTCTTCTGGGAAAGCACAGCATTCGTTGGGAAATCAGCATCGGATGTTGGGATGCTGCAGCTGAATGCCTGAGCTAGTCTCCGCAGCATTGTGGAAGACACCCGCATGGAGCGAAATCCTCTTTGCCCTAGCACCCCTCTGCCTGAGAGAGAAGCGCGTTTGCGCCTGTGGAAAGAGCCTAAGGAAAGGGACACGTCTTTAACTGCGCTCCCCAGGAGCATGTCTATGGAAGGTGCAGCACGCTGCCCAGGAAGAAGAGCAGGAGCCATTGGCCTTCTGGTCTGGAAACGGTTGCGAAGCAGGAGAGAAGGCCCTGGCAGGCACAGCGGCCGGTGGCAATACAAGTGTCACCTGCTCCCTGTACAGAGAGATGGAAGCCTGGCTGCTACGGAGAGAGGAGGGAATGAGTAGGGCAGAGTGCGTGCTCAACGCTTAGGAAGGAGTCTGGGCAGAAAGCATGCCTGTCCTGAGCCTCTGGGCGCAAGGAGAGAGGAGCTCCTTGGCCACCTGTCCCTGGGGCAGACATGCGCTAGCCACCAGGCGCCTACACTGAACTTGCAGAAACAGCTCCCTGAAATAACGGGGAGTGCGATGCCATCTTCCTCCAGGATGTGGAAGCTTGGAGGAGGCACGGGGTTTAAGGGGAAGGGGTTGGACAGTGCCCCAAAGGTCCCTATTCAGTGCACGGGCGGTGTACAGTGATCCTGTCACCTCTCCAAGTCTGGCCTTGGACAGGTGACCAAGGAGATGCTGTGCCCTTGGGACCAAAGGCACCGGAAAGGCCTGCCTTCTGCGCAGACTGCTTCCTCAGAGGGTAGTACGCACCCCTGCCCTAGTCGTCCCCTCATGTCAACATGGGAGGAGCTTCCACCTCTCCGCACAGGGAGCCTGGGACACTTGTCTTGCCACCGGCCTGCTATTCGTGCCACGGCAGGCTATCCTGCTTCCCGAGCGTTTCCCGACCCCAAGGCCAACGGCTCTTTCTCTTCTCCGGTGGTGGCGTGCTGTGCCTTCCACACACTTGCTCCTGGGGAGAGCGGTGACGGACGTTTGCAACCACGTTTCTCTCTCAGGCAGAAGGGATGCTAGGGCAAAGAGTATTTCGCTCCATGCGGGTATCTTCCACCGCATCCCCAAACCCAACTCAGATTTCCCAACGAATGCTGTGCTTTCCCAGGGCAGAAGAGAAGGCAAAGAGGCTTTCGCTGTAAACGTCTTTCTCCCACCGCGTGACTGGGCTCAGGCAATCAGCAGCAACCCGCAGAACATTTCTCAGCGAATGCTGTGCTTTCACAGATGCTTTGGCTTGGAGCGAACAGCAATTCGCCACTGCTTCCTCAGCAAGGCTTCAGTCGCGTCAGGGATGAAAAGCTGCGGGAGAGCTGGTGACTCTTGGGCCTTGCTTTCCCAGGCTCTGTGTTCGCGTCCTGGGTTCACCCTGCCAGGCCAAAATAAGTAGACACAGCCACAACCCTGCAGTAGCGTGCGGAGCCTAGGATGGCACCCTATGCACAACTACCATTTCCCAGTGTAGGCATCGCTTGGCCTTTTACTCTGGCGCTCAGGCGGACTCTCAGACTAGGCCCGTGCTTTCCCACAGGAAAGGAGAGGTGACAAGATCCCTGCACACTGAATAGGGAGCTTTGTGGGACTGTCTCCACCCCTTCCCCTTAAACCCCATGCCTCCTCTAAGCTTCCACATCCTGGAGGAAGACTTCATCTGACTTCCCGTTATTTCGGGGAGCTGTTTCTGCGAGTTCAGCGTAGGCGCCTGGTGGCTAGTGCATGTCTGCCCCAGGGACAGGTGGCCAGGGAGCTGCTGTCTCCTTGGTCCCAGAGGCTCAGGACTGGCATGCTTTCTGCCCAGACTCCTTCCTAAGAGTGGAGCACGCGCCCTGCCCTACTCATCCCCTCCTCTCTCCGTAGCAGCCAGGTTTCCCTTTCCCTCTAAATGCACACAGAGCGGGTGACACTTGTATTGCCACCGGCCGCTGTGCCTGCCAGGGCTGGCTCTCCTGCTTCCCAACCATTTCCAGACCAGAAGGCCAACGGCTCCTGCTCTTCTCCCTGGGCAGCGTGCTGCACCTTCCACACTCACGCTCCTGGGGAGAGCAGTGAAAGACGTTTCCCTTTCCTTATGGCTCTTCCCACAGAGCCAACGTCGCTTCTATCTCATGCAGAGGGGACGCTCTGGCAAAGAAGAGTTCGCTCCATGCGGGTATCTTCCACCATGCTGTGGAGACTCACTCAGGCATTCAGCTGCAGCATCACACACATCCGATTCTGATATCCCAACGAATGCTATACTTTCGCATAGGAGTTGCCCCGGCAAAGAGGCTTTCGCTGTATGCTGGTTGTTCCACCCGCGAGACTGTGCACAGGCAAGCAGCAGAAGAGCCCGCAGAACCGATTCTGGTTTCCCAGCGACAGCTATGCTTTCCAGAGTTTTTCAGCTTGGCGCGAAATGCACTTCACTGCTGCTTCCTCAGCAAGGCTTTTGTCATTCGCTCTGTTGTGGCAGGGAAACAGAGCCCCGGGAGAGCTGGTGCCTTTTGAGCCTTGCTTTCCCGGGCTCCAAGTTCTCGCCCGGGGTTCACCTTGCTAAGCCGGACTAAGCAGACACAGTCACATCCCTGCAGCAACGTGCATGGCCTAGGATGGGACTCTATGCACACTACCTTCTCCCGGTGTAAGCAACGCTTGGCCTTTGGCAGTGGACCTCAGGTGGACTCGCGGACTAGGTCAGTGCCTTCCTCACAGGAGAGGAGAGGCGACAGGATCCCTGAACACCGCCCGTTACTAAATGGGGAGCATTCGGGGATTGTTGCCACTCCTTTCCCGGCACAACCCCAGCCACCGACAAGGCTGTCACATCTTGGAGGAAGATGGCATCTGACTGCCCATTGCTCGAGGGAGCTGTTTCTGCGAGTTCAGGGTAAGGTGCCTGGTAGCAAGCCCAAGTCTGCCCTACGGACAGTTGTCCAAGGAGATGCTGTGCCCTTGGGACCAGACGCACAGGACAAGCCTGCCTTCTGCCCAGACTCCTTCCTCAGAGTGGAGCACGCGTCCCTGCCCTAGTCGTCCCCTCATGTCTCCTTAGCAGCCAGGCTTCGTCTCTTCGCACAGGGAGCGGGTGACATTTGTCTTGCCACCGGCCTGCTGTTCCTGCCAGGGCAGGCTCTCCTGCTTCCCGAGCGTTTCCTGACCCCAAGGTAAATGACTCCTTCTCTTCTCTGGGGGTGGCGTGCTGCGCCTTTGCCACACTTGCTCCTGGGGAGCGCGCTGCCCGTGGAGAAGAGCAGGAGCCATTGGCTTTCTGGTCTGGAAACGGTTGCGAAGTAAGAGAGCCGGCCCTGGCCGGCGCAGCGGCCGGTAGCAATACAAGTGTCACCCGCTCCCAGTGCAGAGATACAGAAGCCTGGTTGCTAAGGAGACAGGAGGCGATGAGTAGGGCAGGGCGCGTGCTCCACTCTTAGGAAGGAGTCTGGGCAGAAAGCATGCCTGTCCTGAGCCTCTGGGCCCAAGGAGACAGCAGCTCCTTGGCCACCTGTCCCTGGGGCAGACATGCGCTAGCCACCAGGTGCCTACGCTGAACTCGCAGAAAGAGCTCCCTGAAATAACGGGGAGTCAGATGCCGTCTTCCTCCAGGATGTGGAAGCTTGGAGGAGGTACGGGGTTTAAGGGGAAGGCGTTGGACAGTGCCCCAAAGGTCCCTATTCAGTGCACGGGCGGTGTGCAGGGATCCTGTCACCTCTCTTTTCCTGTGGGCAAAGCACTGGCCTAGTCCGGGAGTCCGCCTGAGCGCCAGAGTAAAAGGCCAAGCGTTGCCTACACTGGGAGATGGTAGTGTGCATAGATTGCCATCCTAGGCTACGCACGCTACTGCAGGGTTGTGGCTGTGTCTGCTTAGTTCGGTCTGGCAGGGTGAAGCCAGGATGCGAACATGGAGCCCGGGAAAGCAAGACCCAAGAGGCACCAGCTCTCCCGCAGCTCTTCTTCCCTGACGCGACTGAAGCCTTGCTGAGGAAGCAGCACCGAAGTGGTGTTAGGTCCAAGCCAAACCCTCTGCGAAAGCACAGCATTCGCTGAGAAATGTTCTGCGGGCTGCTGCTGCTTGCCTGATCCCAGACTCGCGGTGGGAGAAACCCGCATACCGTGGAAGCCTCTTTGCCTGGGCATCTCCCCTGGGAAAGCACAGCGTTCCTTGGGAAATCTGAGTTGGGTTTGGGGATGCTGCTGCTGCTTGCCTGAGCTAGTCTCCGCGGCTTGGTGGAAGATACCCGCATGGAGCGAAATACTCTTTGCCCTACATCTCCTCTGCCTGAGAGACAAGCCAAGTGTGGGGAAGTCGCAGCACGCAGCCCCCAGAGAAGAGAAGGAGCCGTTGGCCTTGGGGTCGGGAAATGCTCGGGAAGCAGGTAAGCCTCTCTTCTTCCCTGCCGCGACAGAGCAAATGACCAAAGCCTTGCTGAGGAAGCAGCAGCGAAGCTCGGTTCGCGCCAAACTGAAAACCTCTGCGAAAGCATAGCAGTCGCTGGGAAATCAGAATCGTTTCTGCGGGCTCTTCTGCTGCTGGCCTGATCCCAGTCTCGCGGGTGGAGAAACCCGCATACAGCGAAAGCCTCTTTGCCCAAGCATCTCTTCTGGGAAAGCACAGCATTCGTTGGGAAATCAGCATCGGATGTTGGGATGCTGCAGCTGAATGCCTGAGCTAGTCTCCGCAGCATTGTGGAAGACACCCGCATGGAGCGAAATCCTCTTTGCCCTAGCACCCCTCTGCCTGAGAGAGAAGCGCGTTTGCGCCTGTGGAAAGAGCCTAAGGAAAGGGACACGTCTTTAACTGCGCTCCCCAGGAGCATGTCTATGGAAGGTGCAGCACGCTGCCCAGGAAGAAGAGCAGGAGCCATTGGCCTTCTGGTCTGGAAACGGTTGCGAAGCAGGAGAGTAGGCCCTGGCAGGCACAGCGGCCGGTGGCAATACAAGTGTCACCTGCTCCCTGTACAGAGAGATGGAAGCCTGGCTGCTACGGAGAGAGGAGGGAATGAGTAGGGCAGAGCGCGTGCTCAACGCTTAGGAAGGAGTCTGGGCAGAAAGCATGCCTGTCCTGAGCCTCTGGGCGCAAGGAGAGAGGAGCTCCTTGGCCACCTGTCCCTGGGGCAGACATGCGCTAGCCACCAGGCGCCTACGCTGAACTTGCAGAAACAGCTCCCTGAAATAACGGGGAGTGCGATGCCATCTTCCTCCAGGATGTGGAAGCTTGGAGGAGGCACGGGGTTTAAGGGGAAGGGGTTGGACAGTGCCCCAAAGGTCCCTATTCAGTGCACGGGCGGTGTACAGTGATCCTGTCACCTCTCCAAGTCTGGCCTTGGACAGGTGACCAAGGAGATGCTGTGCCCTTGGGACCAAAGGCACCGGAAAGGCCTGCCTTCTGCGCAGACTGCTTCCTCAGAGGGTAGTACGCACCCCTGCCCTAGTCGTCCCCTCATGTCAACATGGCAGGAGCTTCCACCTCTCCGCACAGGGAGCCTGGGACACTTGTCTTGCCACCGGCCTGCTATTCGTGCCACGGCAGGCTATCCTGCTTCCCGAGCGTTTCCCGACCCCAAGGCCAACGGCTCTTTCTCTTCTCCGGTGGTGGCGTGCTGTGGCTTCCACACACTTGCTCCTGGGAAGAGCGGTGACGGACGTTTGCAACCACGTTTCTCTCTCAGGCAGAAGGGATGCTAGGGCAAAGAGTATTTCGCTCCATGCGGGTATCTTCCACCGCATCCCCAAACCCAACTCAGATTTCCCAACGAATGCTGTGCTTTCCCAGGGCAGATGAGAAGGCAAAGAGGCTTTCGCTGTATGCGTCTTTCTCCCACCGCGTGACTGGGCTCAGGCAATCAGCAGCAACCCGCAGAACATTTCTCAGCGAATGCTGTGCTTTCACAGATGCTTTGGCTTGGAGCGAACAGCAATTCGCCACTGCTTCCTCAGCAAGGCTTCAGTTGCGTCAGGGATGAAAAGCTGCGGGAGAGCTGGTGACTCTTGGGCCTTGCTTTCCCAGGCTCTGTGTTCGCGTCCTGGGTTCACCCTGCCAGGCCAAAATAAGTAGACACAGCCACAACCCTGTAGTAGCGTGCGGAGCCTAGGATGGCACCCTATGCACAACTACCATTTCCCAGTGTAGGCATATCTTGGCCTTTTACTCTGGCGCTCAGGCGGACTCGCAGACTAGGCCAGTGCTTTCCCACAGGAAAGGAGAGGTGACAAGATCCCTGCACACTGAATAGGGAGCTTTGTGGGACTGTCTCCACCCCTTCCCCTTAAACCGCGTGCCTCCTCCAAGCTTCCACATCCTGGAGGAAGACTTCATCTGACTTCCCGTTATTTCGGGGAGCTGTTTCTGCGAGTTCAGCGTAGGCGCCTGGTGGCTAGTGCATGTCTTCCCCAGGGACAGGTGGCCAGGGAGCTGCTGTCTCCTTGGTCCCAGAGGCTCAGGACTGGCATGCTTTCTGCCCAGACTCCTTCCTAAGAGTGGAGCACGCGCCCTGCCCTACTCATCCCCTCCTCTCTCCGTAGCAGCCAGGTTTCCCTTTCCCTCTCAATGCACACAGAGCGGGTGACACTTGTATTGCCACCGGCCGCTGTGCCTGCCAGGGCTGGCTCTCCTGCTTCCCAACCATTTCCAGACCAGAAGGCCAACGGCTCCTGCTCTTCTCCCTGGGCAGCGTGCTGCACCTTCCACACTCATGCTCCTGGGGAGAGCAGTGAAAGACGTGTCCCTTTCCTTATGGCTCTTCCCACAGAGCCAACGTCGCTTCTATCTCATGCAGAGGGGACGCTCTGGCAAAGAAGATTTCGCTCCATGCGGGTATCTTCCACCATGCTGCGGAGACTCGCTCAGGCATTCAGCTGCAGCATCACACACATCCGATTCTGATTTCCCAACGAATGCTATACTTTCGCATAGGAGTTGCCCCGGCAAAGAGGCTTTTGCTGTATGCGGGTTGTTCCACCCGCGAGACTGGGCACAGGCAAGCAGCAGAAGAGCCCGCAGAACCGATTCTGGTTTCCCAGCGACTGCTATGCTTTCCAGAGTTTTTCAGCTTGGCGCGAAATGCACTTCACTGCTGCTTCCTCAGCAAGGCTTTCGTCATTCGCTCTGTTGTGGCAGGGAAACAGAGCCCCGGGAGAGCTGGTGCCTTTTGGGCCTTGCTTTCCCGGGCTCCAAGTTCTCGCCCGGGGTTCACCTTGCTAAGACGAACTAAGCAGACACAGTCACAACCCTGCAGCAACGTGCATGGCCTAGGATGGGACTCTATGCACACTACCTTCTCCCGGTGTAAGCAACGCTTGGCCTTTGGCAGTGGACCTCAGGTAGACTCGCGGACTAGGTCAGTGCCTTCCTCACAGGAGAGGAGAGGCGACAGGATCCCTGAACACCGCCCGTTACTAAATGGGGAGCATTCGGGGATTGTTGCCACTCCTTTCCCGGCACACCCCCAGCCACCGACAAGGCTGTCACATCTTGGAGGAAGATGGCATCTGACTGCCCATTGCTCGAGGGAGCTCTTTCTGCGAGTTCAGGGTAAGGTGCCTGGTAGCAAGCCCAAGTCTGCCCTACGGACAGTTGTCCAAGGAGATGCTGTGCCCTTGGGACCAGACGCACAGGACAGGCCTGCCTTCTGCCCAGACTCCTTCCTCAGAGTGGAGCACGCGTCCCTGCCCTAGTCGTCCCCTCATGTCTCCTTAGCAGCCAGGCTTCGTCTCTTCGCACAGGGAGCGGGTGACATTTGTCTTGCCACCGGCCTGCTGTTCCTGCCAGGGCAGGCTCTCCTGCTTCCCGAGCGTTTCCTGACCCCAAGGTAAATGACTCCTTCTCTTCTCTGGGGGTGGCGTGCTGCGCCTTTGCCACACTTGCTCCTGGGGAGCGCGCTGCCCGTGGAGAAGAGCAGGAGCCGTTGGCTTTCTGGTCTGGAAACGGTTGCGAAGTAAGAGAGCCGGCCCTGGCAGGCACAGCGGCCGGTAGCAATACAAGTGTCACCCGCTCCCAGTGCAGAGATACAGAAGCCTGGTTGCTAAGGAGACAGGAGGCGATGAGTAGGGCAGGGCGCGTGCTCCACTCTTAGGAAGGAGTCTGGGCAGAAAGCATGCCTGTCCTGAGCCTCTGGGCCCAAGGAGACAGCAGCTCCTTGGCCACCTGTCCCTGGGGCAGACATGCGCTAGCCACCAGGTGCCTACGCTGAACTCGCAGAAAGAGCTCCCTGAAATAACGGGGAGTCAGATGCCGTCTTCCTCCAGGATGTGGAAGCTTGGAGTAGGTACGGGGTTTAAGGGGAAGGCGTTGGACAGTGCCCCAAAGGTCCCTATTCAGTGCACGGGCGGTGTGCAGGGATCCTGTCACCTCTCTTTTCCTGTGGGCAAAGAACTGGCCTAGTCCGGGAGTCCGCCTGAGCGCCAGAGTAAAAGGCCAAGCGTTGCCTACACTGGGAGATGGTAGTGTGCATAGATTGCCATCCTAGGCTACGCACGCTACTGCAGGGTTGTGGCTGTGTCTGCTTAGTTCGGTCTGGCAGGGTGAAGCCAGGATGCGAACATGGAGCCCGGGAAAGCAAGACCCAAGAGGCACCAGCTCTCCCGCAGCTCTTCTTCCCTGACGCGACTGAAGCCTTGCTGAGGAAGCAGCACCGAAGTGGTGTTAGGTCCAAGCCAAAGCCTCTGCGAAAGCACAGCATTCGCTGAGAAATGTTCTGCGGGCTGCTGCTGCTTGCCTGATCCCAGACTCGCGGTGGGAGAAACCCGCATACCGTGGAAGCCTCTTTGCCTGGGCATCTCCCCTGGGAAAGCACAGCGTTCCTTGGGAAATCTGAGTTGGGTTTGGGGATGCTGCTGCTGCTTGCCTGAGCTAGTCTCCGCGGCTTGGTGGAAGATACCCGCATGGAGCGAAATACTCTTTGCCCTACATCTCCTCTGCCTGAGAGACAAGCCAAGTGTGGGGAAGTCGCAGCACGCCGCCCCCAGAGAAGAGAAGGAGCCGTTGGCCTTGGGGTCGGGAAATGCTCGGGAAGCAGGATAGCCTCTCTTCTTCCCTGCCGCGACAGAGCAAATGACCAAAGCCTTGCTGAGGAAGCAGCAGCGAAGCTCGGTTCGCGCCAAACTGAAAACCTCTGCGAAAGCATAGCAGTCGCTGGGAAATCAGAATCGGTTCTGCGGGCTCTTCTGCTGCTGGCCTGATCCCAGTCTCGCGGGTGGAGAAACCCGCATACAGCGAAAGCCTCTTTGCCCAAGCATCTCTTCTGGGAAAGCACAGCATTCGTTGGGAAATCAGCATCGGATGTTGGGATGCTGCAGCTGAATGCCTGAGCTAGTCTCCGCAGCATTGTGGAAGACACCCGCATGGAGCGAAATCCTCTTTGCCCTAGCACCCCTCTGCCTGAGAGAGAAGCGCGTTTGCGCCTGTGGAAAGAGCCTAAGGAAAGGGACACGTCTTTAACTGCGCTCCCCAGGAGCATGTCTATGGAAGGTGCAGCACGCTGCCCAGGAAGAAGAGCAGGAGCCATTGGCCTTCTGGTCTGGAAACGGTTGCGAAGCAGGAGAGTAGGCCCTGGCAGGCACAGCGGCCGGTGGCAATACAAGTGTCACCTGCTCCCTGTACAGAGAGATGGAAGCCTGGCTGCTACGGAGAGAGGAGGGAATGAGTAGGGCAGAGCGCGTGCTCAACGCTTAGGAAGGAGTCTGGGCAGAAAGCATGCCTGTCCTGAGCCTCTGGGCGCAAGGAGAGAGGAGCTCCTTGGCCACCTGTCCCTGGGGCAGACATGCGCTAGCCACCAGGCGCCTACGCTGAACTTGCAGAAACAGCTCCCTGAAATAACGGGGAGTGCGATGCCATCTTCCTCCAGGATGTGGAAGCTTGGAGGAGGCACGGGGTTTAAGGGGAAGGGGTTGGACAGTGCCCCAAAGGTCCCTATTCAGTGCACGGGCGGTGTACAGTGATCCTGTCACCTCTCCAAGTCTGGCCTTGGACAGGTGACCAAGGAGATGCTGTGCCCTTGGGACCAAAGGCACTGGAAAGGCCTGCCTTCTGCGCAGACTGCTTCCTCAGAGGGTAGTACGCACCCCTGCCCTAGTCGTCCCCTCATGTCAACATGGCAGGAGCTTCCACCTCTCCGCACAGGGAGCCTGGGACACTTGTCTTGCCACCGGCCTGCTATTCGTGCCACGGCAGGCTATCCTGCTTCCCGAGCGTTTCCCGACCCCAAGGCCAACGGCTCTTTCTCTTCTCCGGTGGTGGCGTGCTGTGCCTTCCACACACTTGCTCCTGGGGAGAGCGGTGACGGACGTTTGCAACCACGTTTCTCTCTCAGGCAGAAGGGATGCTAGGGCAAAGAGTATTTCGCTCCATGCGGGTATCTTCCACCGCATCCCCAAACCCAACTCAGATTTCCCAACGAATGCTGTGCTTTCCCAGGGCAGATGAGAAGGCAAAGAGGCTTTCGCTGTATGCGTCTTTCTCCCACCGCGTGACTGGGCTCAGGCAATCAGCAGCAACCCGCAGAACATTTCTCAGCGAATGCTGTGCTTTCACAGATGCTTTGGCTTGGAGCGAACAGCAATTCGCCACTGCTTCCTCAGCAAGGCTTCAGTTGCGTCAGGGATGAAAAGCTGCGGGAGAGCTGGTGACTCTTGGGCCTTGCTTTCCCAGGCTCTGTGTTCGCGTCCTGGGTTCACCCTGCCAGGCCAAAATAAGTAGACACAGCCACAACCCTGCAGTAGCGTGCGGAGCCTAGGATGGCACCCTATGCACAACTACCATTTCCCAGTGTAGGCATCGCTTGGCCTTTTACTCTGGCGCTCAGGCGGACTCGCAGACTAGGCCAGTGCTTTCCCACAGGAAAGGAGAGGTGACAAGATCCCTGCACACTGAATAGGGAGCTTTGTGGGACTGTCTCCACCCCTTCCCCTTAAACCCCGTGCCTCCTCCAAGCTTCCACATCCTGGAGGAAGACTTCATCAGACTTCCTGTTATTTCGGGGAGCTGTTTCTGCGAGTTCAGCGTAGGCGCCTGGTGGCTAGTGCATGTCTGCCCCAGGGACTGGTGGCCAGGGAGCTGCTGTCTCCTTGGTCCCAGAGGCTCAGGACTGGCATGCTTTCTGCCCAGACTCCTTCCTAAGAGTGGAGCACGCGCCCTGCCCTACTCATCCCCTCCTCTCTCCGTAGCAGCCAGGTTTCCCTTTCCCTCTCAATGCACACAGAGCGGGTGACACTTGAATTGCCACCGGCCGCTGTGCCTGCCAGGGCTGGCTCTCCTGCTTCCCAACCATTTCCAGACCAGAAGGCCAACGGCTCCTGCTCTTCTCCCTGGGCAGCGTGCTGCACCTTCCACACTCATGCTCCTGGGGAGAGCAGTGAAAGACGTGTCCCTTTCCTTATGGCTCTTCCCACAGAGCCAACGTCGCTTCTATCTCATGCAGAGGGGACGCTCTGGCAAAGAAGATTTCGCTCCATGCGGGTATCTTCCACCATGCTGCGGAGACTCGCTCAGGCATTCAGCTGCAGCATCACACACACCCGATTCTGATTTCCCAACGAATGCTATACTTTCGCCTAGGAGTTGCCCCGGCAAAGAGGCTTTTGCTGTATGCGGGTTGTTCCACCCGCGAGACTGGGCACAGGCAAGCAGCAGAAGAGCCCGCAGAACCGATTCTGGTTTCCCAGCGACTGCTATGCTTTCCAGAGTTTTTCAGCTTGGCGCGAAATGCACTTCACTGCTGCTTCCTCAGCAAGGCTTTCGTCATTCGCTCTGTTGTGGCAGGGAAACAAAGCCCCGGGAGAGCTGGTGCCTTTTGGGCCTTGCTTTCCCGGGCTCCAAGTTCTCGCCCGGGGTTCACCTTGCTAAGCCGAACTAAGCAGACACAGTCACAACCCGGCAGCAACGTGCATGGCCTAGGATGGGACTCTATGCACACTACCTTCTCCCGGTGTAAGCAACGCTTGGCCTTTGGCAGTGGACCTCAGGTGGACTCGCGGACTAGGTCAGTGCCTTCCTCACAGGAGAGGAGAGGCGACAGGATCCCTGAACACCGCCCGTTACTAAATGGGGAGCATTCGGGGATTGTTGCCACTCCTTTCCCGGCACACCCCCAGCCACCGACAAGGCTGTCACATCTTGGAGGAAGATGGCATCTGACTGCCCATTGCTCGAGGGAGCTGTTTCTGCGAGTTCTGGGTAAGGTGCCTGGTAGCAAGCCCAAGTCTGCCCTATGGACAGTTGTCCAAGGAGATGCTGTGCCCTTGGGACCAGACGCACAGGACAGGTCTGCCTTCTGCCCAGACTCCTTCCTCAGAGTGGAGCACGCGTCCCTGCCCTAGTCGTCCCCTCATGTCTCCTTAGCAGCCAGGCTTCGTCTCTTCGCACAGGGAGCGGGTGACATTTGTCTTGCCACCGGCCTGCTGTTCCTGCCAGGGCAGGCTCTCCTGCTTCCGGAGCGTTTCCTGACCCCAAGGTAAATGACTCCTTCTCTTCTCTGGGGGTGGCGTGCTGCGCCTTTGCCACACTTGCTCCTGGGGAGCGCGCTGCCCGGGGAGAAGAGCAGGAGCCTTTGGCTTTCTGGTCTGGAAACGGTTGCGAAGTAAGAGAGCCGGCCCTGGCAGGCACAGCGGCCGGTAGCAATACAAGTGTCACCCGCTCCCAGTGCAGAGATACAGAAGCCTGGTTGCTAAGGAGACAGGAGGCGATGAGTAGGGCAGGGCGCGTGCTCCACTCTTAGGAAGGAGTCTGGGCAGAAAGCATGCCTGTCCTGAGCCTCTGGGCCCAAGGAGACAGCAGCTCCTTGGCCACCTGTCCCTGGGGCAGACATGGGCTAGCCACCAGGTGCCTACGCTGAACTCGCAGAAAGAGCTCCCTGAAATAACGGGGAGTCAGATGCCGTCTTCCTCCAGGATGTGGAAGCTTGGAGGAGGTACGGGGTTTAAGGGGAAGGCGTTGGACAGTGCCCCAAAGGTCCCTATTCAGTGCACGGGCGGTGTGCAGGGATCCTGTCACCTCTCTTTTCCTGTGGGCAAAGCACTGGCCTAGTCCGGGAGTCCACCTGAGCGCCAGAGTAAAAGGCCTAGCGTTGCCTACACTGGGAGATGGTAGTGTGCATAGATTTGCATCCTAGGCTACGCACGCTACTGCAGGGTTGTGGCTGTGTCTGCTTAGTTCGGTCTGGCAGGGTGAAGCCAGGATGCGAACATGGAGCCCGGGAAAGCAAGACCCAAGAGGCACCAGCTCTCCCGCAGCTCTTCTTCCCTGACGCGACTGAAGCCTTGCTGAGGAAGCAGCACCGAAGTGGTGTTAGGTCCAAGCCAAAGCCTCTGCGAAAGCACAGCATTCGCTGAGAAATGTTCTGTGGGCTGCCGCTGCTTGCCTGATCCCAGACTCGCGGTGGGAGAAACCCGCATACCGTGGAAGCCTCTTTGCCTGGGCATCTCCCCTGGGAAAGCACAGCGTTCCTTGGGAAATCTGAGTTGGGTTTGGGGATGCTGCTGCTGCTTGCCTGAGCTAGTCTCCGCGGCTTGGTGGAAGATACCCGCATGGAGCGAAATACTCTTTGCCCTACATCTCCTCTGCCTGAGAGACAAGCCAAGTGTGGGGAAGTCGCAGCACGCAGCCCCCAGAGAAGAGTAGGAGCCGTTGGCCTTGGGGTCGGGAAATGCTCGGGAAGCAGGATAGCCTCTCTTCTTCCCTGCCGCGACAGAGCAAATGACCAAAGCCTTGCTGAGGAAGCAGCAGCGAAGCTCGGTTCGCGCCAAACTGAAAACCTCTGTGAAAGCATAGCAGTCGCTGGGAAATCAGAATCGGTTCTGCGGGCTCTTCTGCTGCTGGCCTGATCCCAGTCTCGCGGGTGGAGAAACCCGCATACGGCGAAAGCCTCTTTGCCCAAGCATCTCTTCTGGGAAAGCACAGCATTCGTTGGGAAATCAGCATCGGATGTTGGGATGCTGCAGCTGAATGCCTGAGCTAGTCTCCGCAGCATTGTGGAAGACACCCGCATGGAGCGAAATCCTCTTTGCCCTAGCACCCCTCTGCCTGAGAGAGAAGCGCGTTTGCGCCTGTGGAAAGAGCCTAAGGAAAGGGACACGTCTTTAACTGCGCTCCCCAGGAGCATGTCTATGGAAGGTGCAGCACGCTGCCCAGGAAGAAGAGCAGGAGCCATTGGCCTTCTGGTCTGGAAACGGTTGCGAAGCAGGAGAGTAGGCCCTGGCAGGCACAGCGGCCGGTGGCAATACAAGTGTCACCTGCTCCCTGTACAGAGAGATGGAAGCCTGGCTGCTACGGAGAGAGGAGGGAATGAGTAGGGCAGAGCGCGTGCTCAACGCTTAGGAAGGAGTCTGGGCAGAATCATGCCTGTCCTGAGCCTCTGGGCGCAAGGAGAGAGGAGCTCCTTGGCCACCTGTCCCTGGGGCAGACATGCGCTAGCCACCAGGCACCTACGCTGAACTTGCAGAAACAGCTCCCTGAAATAACGGGGAGTGCGATGCCATCTTCCTCCAGGATGTGGAAGCTTGGAGGAGGCACGGGGTTTAAGGGGAAGGGGTTGGACAGTGCCCCAAAGGTCCCTATTCAGTGCACGGGCGGTGTACAGTGATCCTGTCACCTCTCCAAGTCTGGCCTTGGACAGGTGACAAAGGAGATGCTGTGCCCTTGGGACCAAAGGCACCGGAAAGGCCTGCCTTCTGCGCAGACTGCTTCCTCAGAGGGTAGTACGCAACCCTGCCCTAGTCGTCCCCTCATGTCAACATGGCAGGAACTTCCACCTCTCCGCACAGGGAGCCTGGGACACTTGTTTTGCCACCGGCCTGCTATTCGTGCCACGGCAGGCTATCCTGCTTCCCGAGCGTTTCCCGACCCCAAGGCCAACGGCTCTTTCTCTTCTCCGGTGGTGGCGTGCTGTGCCTTCCACACACTTGCTCCTGGGGAGAGCGGTGACGGACGTTTGCAACCACGTTTCTCTCTCAGGCAGAAGGGATGCTAGGGCAAAGAGTATTTCGCTCCATGCGGGTATCTTCCACCGCATCCCCAAACCCAACTCAGATTTCCCAACGAATGCTGTGCTTTCCCAGGGCAGATGAGAAGGCAAAGAGGCTTTCGCTGTATGCGTCTTTCTCCCACCGCGTGACTGGGCTCAGGCAATCAGCAGCAACCCGCAGAACATTTCTCAGCGAATGCTGTGCTTTCACAGATGCTTTGGCTTGGAGCGAACAGCAATTCGCCACTGCTTCCTCAGCAAGGCTTCAGTTGCGTCAGGGATGAAAAGCTGCGGGAGAGCTAGTGACTCTTGGGCCTTGCTTTCCCAGGCTCTGTGTTCGCGTCCTGGGTTCACCCTGCCAGGCCAAAATAAGTAGACACAGCCACAACCCTGCAGTAGCGTGCGGAGCCTAGGATGGCACCCTATGCACAACTACCATTTCCCAGTGTAGGCATCGCTTGGCCTTTTCCTCTGGCGCTCAGGCGGACTCGCAGACTAGGCCAGTGCTTTCCCACAGGAAAGGAGAGGTGACAAGATCCCTGCACACTGAATAGGGAGCTTTGTGGGACTGTCTCCACCCCTTCCCCTTAAACCCCGTGCCTCCTCCAAGCTTCCACATCCTGGAGGAAGACTTCATCTGACTTCCCGTTATTTCGGGGAGCTGTTTCTGCGAGTTCAGCGTAGGCGCCTGGTGGCTAGTGCATGTCTGCCCCAGGGACTGGTGGCCAGGGAGCTGCTGTCTCCTTGGTCCCAGAGGCTCAGGACTGGCATGCTTTCTGCCCAGACTCCTTCCTAAGAGTGGAGCACGCGCCCTGCCCTACTCATCCCCTCCTCTCTCCGTAGCAGCCAGGTTTCCCTTTCCCTTTAAATGCACACAGAGCGGGTGACACTTGTATTGCCACCGGCCGCTGTGCCTGCCAGGGCTGGCTCTCCTGCTTCCCAACCATTTCCAGACCAGTAGGCCAACGGCTCCTGCTCTTCTCCCTAAGCAGCGTGCTGCACCTTCCACACTCATGCTCCTGGGGAGAGCAGTGAAAGACGTGTCCCTTTCCTTATGGCTCTTCCCACAGAGCCAACGTCGCTTCTATCTCATGCAGAGGGGACGCTCTGGCAAAGAAGATTTCGCTCCATGCGGGTATCTTCCACCATGCTGCGGAGACTCGCTCAGGCATTCAGCTTCAGCATCACACACATCCGATTCTGATTTCCCAACGAATGCTGTGCTTTCGCATAGCAGATGCCGGGGCAAAGAGGCGATCGCTGTATGCGGGTTGTTCCACCCGCGAGACTGGGCACAGGCAAGCAGCAGAAGAGCCCGCAGAACCGATTCTGATTTCCCAGCCACTGCTATGCGTTCCAGAGTTTTTCAGCTTGGCGCGAAATGCACTTCACTGCTGCTTCCTCAGCAAGGCTTTCGTCATTCGCTCTGTTGTGGCAGGGAAACAGAGCCCCGGGAGAGCTGGTGCCTCTTGGGCCTTGCTTTCCCGGGCTCCAAGTTCTCGCCCGGGGTTCACCTTGCTAAGCCGAACTAAGCAGACACAGTCACCACCCTGCAGCAACGTGCATGGCCTAGGATGGGACTCTATGCACACTACCTTCTCCCGGTGTAAGCAACGCTTGGCCTTTGGCAGTGGACCTCAGGTGGACTCGCGAACTAGGTCAGTGCCTTCCTCACAGGAGAGGAGAGGCGACAGGATCCCTGAACACCGCCCGTTACTAAATGGGGAGCATTCGGGGATTGTTGCCACTCCTTTCCCGGCACACCCCCAGCCACCGACAAGGCTGTCACATCTTGGAGGAAGATGGCATCTGACTGCGCATTGCTCTAGGGAGCTGTTTCTGCGAGTTCAGGGTAAGGTGCCTGGTAGCAAGCCCAAGTCTGCCCTACGGACAGTTGTCCAAGGAGATGCTGTGCCCTTGGGACCAGACGCACAGGACAGGCCTGCCTTCTGCCCAGACTCCTTCCTCAGAGTGGAGCACGCGTCCCTGCCCTAGTCGTCCCCTCATGTCTCCTTAGCAGCCAGGCTTCGTCTCTTCGCACGGGGAGCGGGTGACATTTGTCTTGCCACCGGCCTGCTGTTCCTGCCAGGGCAGGCTCTCCTGCTTCCCGAGCGTTTCCTGACCCCAAGGTAAATGACTCCTTCTCTTCTCTGGGGGTGGCGTGCTGCGCCTTTGCCCCACTTGCTCCTGGGGAGCGCGCTGCCCGGGGAGAAGAGCAGGAGCCGTTGGCTTTCTGGTCTGGAAACTGTTGCGAAGTAAGAGAGCCGGCCCTGGCAGGCGCAGCGGCCGGTAGCAATACAAGTGTCACCCGCTCCCAGTGCAGAGATACAGAAGCCTGGTTGCTAAGGAGACAGGAGGCGATGAGTAGGGCAGGGCACGTGCTCCACTCTTAGGAAGGAGTCTGGGCAGAAAGCATGCCTGTCCTGAGCCTCTGGGCCCAAGGAGGCAGCAGCTACTTGGCCACCTGTCCCTGGGGCAGACATGCGCTAGCCACCAGGTGCCTACGCTGAACTCGCAGAAAGAGCTCCCTGAAATAACGGGGAGTCAGATGCCGTCTTCCTCCAGGATGTGGAAGCTTGGAGGAGGTACGGGGTTTAAGGGGAAGGCGTTGGACAGTGCCCCAAAGGTCCCTATTCAGTGCACGGGCGGTGTGCAGGGATCCTGTCACCTCTCTTTTCCTGTGGGCAAAGCACTGGCCTAGTCCGGGAGTCCGCCTGAGCGCCAGAGTAAAAGGCCAAGCGTTGCCTACACTGGGAGATGGTAGTGTGCATAGATTGCCATCCTAGGCTACGCACGCTACTGCAGGGTTGTGGCTGTGTCTGCTTAGTTCGGTCTGGCAGGGTGAAGCCAGGATGCGAACATGGAGCCCGGGAAAGCAAGACCCAAGAGGCACCAGCTCTCCCGCAGCTCTTCTTCCCTGACGCGACTGAAGCCTTGCTGAGGAAGCAGCACCGAAGTGGTGTTAGGTCCAAGCCAAAGCCTCTGCGAAAGCACAGCATTCGCTGAGAAATGTTCTGCGGGCTGCTGCTGCTTGCCTGATCCCAGACTCGCGGTGGGAGAAACCCGCATACCGTGGACCTCTTTGCCTGGGCATCTCCCCTGGGAAAGCACAGCGTTCCTTGGGAAATCTGAGTTGGGTTTGGGGATGCTGCTGCTGCTTGCCTGAGCTAGTCTCCGCGGCTTGGTGGAAGATACCCGCATGGAGCGAAATACTCTTTGCCCTACATCTCCTCTGCCTGAGAGACAAGCCAAGTGTGGGGAAGTCGCAGCACGCAGCCCCCAGAGAAGAGAAGGAGCCATGGGCCTTGGGGTCGGGAAATGCTCGGGAAGCAGGATAGCCTCTCTTCTTCCCTGCCGCGACAGAGCAAATGACCAAAGCCTTGCTGAGGAAGCAGCAGCGAAGCTCGGTTCGCGCCAAACTGAAAACCTCTGCGAAAGCATAGCAGTCGCTGGGAAATCAGAATCGGTTCTGCGGGCTCTTCTGCTGCTGGCCTGATCCCAGTCTCGCGGGTGGAGAAACCCGCATACAGCGAAAGCCTCTTTGCCCAAGCATCTCTTCTGGGAAAGCACAGCATTCGTTGGGAAATCAGCATCGGATGTTGGGATGCTGCAGCTGAATGCCTGAGCTAGTCTCCGCAGCATTGTGGAAGACACCCGCATGGAGCGAAATCCTCTTTGCCCTAGCACCCCTCTGCCTGAGAGAGAAGCGCGTTTGCGCCTGTGGAAAGAGCCTAAGGAAAGGGACACGTCTTTAACTGCGCTCCCCAGGAGCATGTCTATGGAAGGTGCAGCACGCTGCCCAGGAAGAAGAGCAGGAGCCATTGGCCTTCTGGTCTGGAAACGGTTGCGAAGCAGGAGAGTAGGCCCTGGCAGGCACAGCGGCCGGTGGCAATACAAGTGTCACCTGCTCCCTATACAGAGAGATGGAAGCCTGGCTGCTACGGAGAGAGGAGGGAATGAGTAGGGCAGAGCGCGTGCTCAACGCTTAGGAAGGAGTCTGGGCAGAAAGCATGCCTGTCCTGAGCCTCTGGGCGCAAGGAGAGAGAGCTCCTTGGCCACCTGTCCCTGGGGCAGACATGCGCTAGCCACCAGGCGCCTACGCTGAACTTGCAGAAACAGCTCCCTGAAATAACGGGGAGTGCGATGCCATCTTCCTCCAGGATGTGGAAGCTTGGAGGAGGCACGGGGTTTAAGGGGAAGGGGTTGGACAGTGCCCCAAAGGTCCCTATTCAGTGCACGGGTGGTGTACAGTGATCCTGTCACCTCTCCAAGTCTGGCCTTGGACAGGTGACCAAGGAGATGCTGTGCCCTTGGGACCAAAGGCACCGGAAAGGCCTGCCTTCAGCGCAGACTGCTTCCTCAGAGGGTAGTACGCACCCCTGCCCTAGTCGTCCCCTCATGTCAACATGGCAGGAGCTTCCACCTCTCCGCACAGGGAGCCTGGGACACTTATCTTGCCACCGGCCTGCTATTCGTGTCACGGCAGGCTATCCTGCTTCCCGAGCGTTTCCCGACCCCAAGGCCAACGGCTCTTTCTCTTCTCCGGTGGTGGCGTGCTGTGCCTTCCACACACTTGCTCCTGGGGAGAGCGGTGACCGATGTTTGCAACCACGTTTCTCTCTCAGGCAGAAGGGATGCTAGGGCAAAGAGTATTTCGCTCCATGCGGGTATCTTCCACCGCATCCCCAAACCCAACTCAGATTTCCCAACGAATGCTGTGCTTTCCCAGGGCAGATGAGAAGGCAAAGAGGCTTTCGCTGTATGCGTCTTTCTCCCACCGCGTGACTGGGCTCAGGCAATCAGCAGCAACCCGCAGAACATTTCTCAGCGAATGCTGTGCTTTCACAGATGCTTTGGCTTGGAGCGAACAGCAATTCGCCACTGCTTCCTCAGCAAGGCTTCAGTTGCGTCAGGGATGAAAAGCTGCGGGAGAGCTGGTGACTCTTGGGCCTTGCTTTCCCAGGCTCTGTGTTCGCGTCCTGGGTTCACCCTGCCAGGCCAAAATAAGTAGACACAGCCACAACCCTGCAGTAGCGTGCGGAGCCTAGGATGGCACCCTATGCACAACTACCATTTCCCAGTGTAGGCATCGCTTGGCCTTTTCCTCTGGCGCTCAGGCGGACTCGCAGACTAGGCCAGTGCTTTCCCACAGGAAAGGAGAGGTGACAAGATCCCTGCACACTGAATAGGGAGCTTTGTGGGACTGTCTCCACCCCTTCCCCTTAAACCCCGTGCCTCCTCCAAGCTTCCACATCCTGGAGGAAGACTTCATCTGACTTCCCGTTATTTCGGGGAGCTGTTTCTGCGAGTTCAGCGTAGGCGCCTGGTGGCTAGTGCATGTCTGCCCCAGGGACAGGTGGCCAGGGAGCTGCTGTCTCCTTGGTCCCAGAGGCTCAAGACTGGCATGCTCTCTGCCCAGAGTCCTTCCTAAGAGTGGATCACGCGCCCACCCCTACTCATCCCCTCCTCTCTCCGTAGCAGCCAGGTTTCCCTTTCCCTCTCAATGCACACAGAGCGGGTGACACTTGTATTGCCAACGGCCGCTGTGCCTGCCAGGGCTGGCTCTCCTGCTTCCCAACCATTTCCAGACCAGAAGGCCAACGGCTCCTGCTCTTCTCCCTGGGCAGCATGCTGCACCTTCCACACTCATGCTCCTGGGGAGAGCAGTGAAAGACGTGTCCCTTTCCATATGGCTCTTCCCACAGAGCCAACGTCGCTTCTATCTCATGCAGAGGGGACGCTCTGGCAAAGAAGATTTCGCTCCATGCGGGTATCTTCCACCATGCTGCGGAGACTCGCTCAGGCATTCAGCTGCAGCATCACACACATTCGATTCTGATTTCCCAACGAACGCTATACTTTCGCATAGGAGTTGCCCCGGCAAAGAGGCTTTTGCTGTATGCGGGTTGTTCCACCCGCGAGACTGGGCACAGGCAAGCAGCAGAAGAGCCCGCAGAACCGATTCTGGTTTCCCAGCGACAGCTATGCCTTCCAGAGTTTTTCAGCTTGGCGCGAAATGCACTTTACTGCTGCTTCCTCAGCAAGGCTTTCGTCATTCGCTCTGTTTGGCAGGGAAACAGAGCCCCGGGTGAGCTGGTGCCTTTTGGGCCTTGCTTTCCCGGGCTCCAAGTTCTCGCCCGGGGTTCACCTTGCTAAGCCGGACTACGCAGACACAGTCACAACCCTGCAGCAACGTGCATGGCCTAGGATGGGACTCTATGCACACTACCTTCTCCCGGTGTAAGCATCGCTTGGCCTTTGGCAGTGGACCTCAAGTGGACTCGCGGACTAGGTCAGTGCCTTCCTCACAGGGGAGGAGAGGCGACAGGATCCCTGAACACCGCCCGTTACTAAATGGGGAGCATTCGGGGATTGTTGCCACTCCTTTCCCGGCACACCCCCAGCCACCGACAAGGCTGTCACATCTTGGAGGAAGATGGCATCTGACTGCCCATTGCTCGAGGGAGCTGTTTCTGCGAGTTCAGGGTAGGGTGCCTGGTAGCAAGCCCAAGTCTGCCCTACGGACAGTTGTCCAAGGAGATGCTGTGCCCTTGGGACCAGACGCACAGGACAGGCCTGCCTTCTGCCCAGACTCCTTCCTCAGAGTGGAGCACGCGTCCTGCCCTAGTCGTCCCCTCATGTCTCCTTAGCAGCCAGGCTTCGTCTCTTCGCACAGGGAGCGGGTGACATTTGTCTTGCCACCGGCCTGCTGTTCCTGCCAGGGCAGGCTCTCCTGCTTCCCGAGCGTTTCCTGACCCCAAGGTAAATGACTCCTTCTCTTCTCTGGGGGTGGCGTGCTGCGCCTTTGCCACACTTGCTCCTGGGGAGAGCGCTGCCCGGGGAGAAGAGCAGGAGCTGTTGGCTTTCTGGTCTGGAAACGGTTGCGAAGTAAGACAGCCGGCCCTGGCCGGCGCAGCAGCCGGTAGCAATACAAGTGTCACCCGCTCCCAGTGCAGAGATACAGAAGCCTGGTTGCTAAGGAGACAGGAGGCGATGAGTAGGGCAGGGCGCGTGCTCCACTCTTAGGAAGGAGTCTGGGCAGAAAGCATGCCTGTCCTGAGCCTCTGGGCCCAAGGAGACAGCAGCTCCTTGGCCACCTGTCCCTGGGGCAGACATGCGCTAGCCACCAGGTGCCTACGCTGAACTCGCAGAAAGAGCTCCCTGAAATAACGGGGAGTCAGATGCCGTCTTCCTCCAGGATGTGGAAGCTTGGAGGAGGTACGGCGTTCAAGGGGAATGCGTTGGACAGTGCCCCAAAGGTCCCTATTCAGTGCACGGGCGGTGTGCAGGGATCCTGTCACCTCTCTTTTCCTGTGGGCAAAGCACTGGCCTAGTCCGGGAGTCCGCCTGAGCGCCAGAGTAAAAGGCCAAGCGTTGCCTACACTGGGAGATGGTAGTGTGCATAGATTGCCATCCTAGGCTATGCACGCTACTGCAGGGTTGTGGCTGTGTCTGCTTAGTTCGGTCTGGCAGGGTGAACCCAGGATGCGAACATGGAGCCCGGGAAAGCAAGACCCAAGAGGCACCAGCTCTCCCGCAGCTCTTCTTCCCTGACGCGACTGAAGCCTTGCTGAGGAAGCAGCACCGAAGTGGTGTTAGTTCCAAGCCAAAGCCTCTGCGAAAGCACAGCATTCGCTGAGAAATGTTCTGCGGGCTGCTGCTGCTTGCCTGATCCCAGACTCGCGGTGGGAGAAACCCGCATACCGTGGAAGCCTCTTTGCCTGGGCATCTCCCCTGGGAAAGCACAGCGTTCCTTGGGAAATCTGAGTTGGGTTTTGGGATGCTGCTGCTGCTTGCCTGAGCTAGTCTCCGCGGCTTGGTGGAAGATACCCGCATGGAGCGAAATACTCTTTGCCCTACATCCCCTCTGCCTGAGAGACAAGCCAAGTGTGGGGAAGTCGCAGCACGTAGCCCCCAGAGAAGAGAAGGAGCCGTTGGCCTTGGGGTCGGGAAATGCTCGGGAAGCAGGATAGCCTCTCTTCTTCCCTGCCGCGACAGAGCAAATGACCAAAGCCTTGCTGAGGAAGCAGCAGCGAAGCTCGGTTCGCGCCAAACTGAAAACCTCTGGGAAAGCATAGCAGTCCCTGGGAAATCAGAATCGGTTCTGCGGGCTCTTCTGCTGCTGGCCTGATCCCAGTCTCGCGGGTGGAGAAACCGGCATACAGCGAAAGCCTCTTTGCCCAAGCATCTCTTCTGGGAAAGCACAGCATTCGTTGGGAAATCAGCATCGGATGTTGGGATGCTGCAGCTGAATGCCTGAGCTAGTCTCCGCAGCATTGTGGAAGACACCCGCATGGAGCGAAATCCTCTTTGCCCTAGTACCCCTCTGCCTGAGAGAGAAGCGCGTTTGCGCCTGTGGAAAGAGCCTAGGGAAAGGGACACGTCTTTAACTGCGCACCCCAGGAGCATGTCTATGGAAGGTGCAGCACGCTGCCCAGGAAGAAGAGCAGGAGCCATTGGCCTTCTGGTCTGGAAACGGTTGCGAAGCAGGAGAGTAGGCCCTGGCAGGCACAGCGGCCGGTGGCAATACAAGTGTCACCTGCTCCCTGTACAGAGAGATGGAAGCCTGGCTGCTACGGAGAGAGGAGGGAATGAGTAGGGCAGAGCGCGTGCTCAACGCTTAGGAAGGAGTCTGGGCAGAAAGCATGCCTGTCCTGAGCCTCTGGGCGCAAGGAGAGAGGAGCTCCTTGGCCACCTGTCCCTGGGGCAGACATGCGCTAGCCACCAGGCGCCTACGCTGAACTTGCAGAAACAGCTCCCTGAAATAACGGGGAGTGCGATGCCATCTTCCTCCAGGATGTGGAAGCTTGGAGGAGGCACGGGGTTTAAGGGGAAGGGGTTGGTCAGTGCCCCAAAGGTCCCTATTCAGTGCACGGGCGGTGTACAGTGATCCTGTCACCTCTCCAAGTCTGTCCTTGGACAGGTGACCAAGGAGATGCTGTGCCCTTGGGACCAAAGGCACCGGAAAGGCCTGCCTTCTGCGCAGACTGCTTCCTCTGAGGGTAGTACGCACCCCTGCCCTACTCGTCCCCTCATGTCAACATGGCAGGAGCTTCCACCTCTCCGCACAGGGAACCTGGGACACTTGTCTTGCCACCGGCCTGCTATTCGTGCCACGGCAGGCTATCCTGCTTCCCGAGCGTTTCCCGACCCCAAGGCCAACGGCTCTTTCTCTTCTCTGGTGGTGGCGTGCTGTGCCTTCCACACACTTGCTCCTGGGGAGAGTGGTCACGGACGTTTGCAACCACGTTTCTCTCTCAGGCAGAAGGGATGCTAGGGCAAAGAGTATTTCGCTCCATGCGGGTATCTTCCACCGCATCCCCAAACCCAACTCAGATTTCCCAACGAATGCTGTGCTTTCCCAGGGCAGATGAGAAGGCAAAGAGGCTTTCGCTGTATGCGTCTTTCTCCCACCGCGTGACTGGGCTCAGGCAATCAGCAGCAACCCGCAGAACATTTCTCAGCGAATGCTGTGCTTTCACAGATGCTTTGGCTTGGAGCGAACAGCAATTCGCCACTGCTTCCTCAGCAAGGCTTCAGTTGCGTCAGGGATGAAAAGCTGCGGGAGAGCTGGTGACTCTTGGGCCTTGCTTTCCCAGGCTCTGTGTTCGCGTCCTGGGTTCACCCTGCCAGGCCAAAATAAGTAGACACAGCCACAACCCTGCAGTAGCGTGCGGAGCCTAGGATGGCACCCTATGCACAACTACCATTTCCCAGTGTAGGCATCGCTTGGCCTTTTACTCTGGCGCTCAGGCGGACTCGCAGACTAGGCCAGTGCTTTCCCACAGGAAAGGAGAGGTGACAAGATCACTGCACACTGAATAGGGAGCTTTGTGGGACTGTCTCCACCCCTTCCCCTTAAACCCCGTGCCTCCTCCAAGCTTCCACATCCTGGAGGAAGACTTCATCTGACTTCCCGTTATTTCGGGGAGCTGTTTCTGCGAGTTCAGCGTAGGCGCCTGGTGGCTAGTGCATGTCTGCCCCAGGGACAGGTGGCCAGGGAGCTGCTGTCTCCTTGGTCCCAGAGGCTCAGGACTGGCATGCTTTCTGCCCAGACTCCTTCCTAAGAGTGGAGCACGCGCCCTGCCCTACTCATCCCCTCCTCTCTCCGTAGCAGCCAGGTTTCCCTTTCCCTCTCAATGCACACAGAGCGGGTGACACTTGTATTGCCACCGGCCGCTGTGCCTGCCAGGGCTGGCTCTCCTGCTTCCCAACCATTTCCAGACCAGAAGGCCAACGGCTCCTGCTCTTCTCCCTGGGCAGCGTGCTGCACCTTCCACACTCATGCTCCTGGGGAGAGCAGTGAAAGACGTGTCCCTTTCCTTATGGCTCTTCCCACAGAGCCAACGTCGCTTCTATCTCATGCAGAGGGGACGCTCTGGAAAAGAAGATTTCGCTCCATGCGGGTATCTTCCACCATGCTGCGGAGACTCGCTCAGGCATTCAGCTGCAGCATCACACACATCCGATTCTGATTTCCCAACGAATGCTATACTTTCGCATAGGAGTTGCCCCGGCAAAGAGGCTTTCGCTGTATGCGGGTTGTTCCACCCGCGACTCTGGGCACAGGCAAGCAGCAGAAGAGCCCGCAGAACCGATTCTGGTTTCCGAGCGACTGCTATGCTTTCCAGAGTTTTTCAGGTTGGCGCGAAATGCACTTCACTGCTGCTTCCTCAGCAAGGCTTTCGTCATTCGCTCTGTTGTGGCAGGGAAACAGCCCCGGGAGAGCTGGTGCCTTTTGGGCCTTGCTTTCCCGGGCTCCAAGTTCTCGCCCGGGGTTCACCTTGCTAAGCCGAACTAAGCAGACACAGTCACAACCCTGCAGCAACGTGCATGGCCTAGGATGGGACTCTATGCACACTACCTTCTCCCGGTGTAAGCAACGCTTGGCCTTTGGCAGTGGACCTCAGGTGGACTCGCGGACTAGGTCAGTGCCTTCCTCACAGGAGAGGAGAGGCGACAGGATCCCTGAACACCGCCCGTTACTAAATGGGGAGCATTCGGGGATTGTTGCCACTCCTTTCCCGGCACACCCCCAGCCACCGACAAGGCTGTCACATCTTGGAGGAAGATGGCATCTGACTGCCCATTGCTCGAGGGAGCTGTTTCTGCGAGTTCAGGGTAAGGTGCCTGGTAGCAAGCCCAAGTCTGCCCTACGGACAGTTGTCCAAGGAGATGCTGTGCCCTTGGGACCAGACGCACAGGACAGGCCTGCCTTCTGCCCAGACTCCTTCCTCAGAGTGGAGCACGCGTCCCTGCCCTAGTCGTCCCCTCATGTCTCCTTAGCAGCCAGGCTCGTCTCTTCGGACAGGGAGTGGGTGACATTTGTCTTGCCACCGGCCTGCTGTTCCTGCCAGGGCAGGCTCTCCTGCTTCCCGAGCGTTTCCTGACCCCAAGGTAAATGACTCCTTCTCTTCTCTGGGGGTGGCGTGCTGCGCCTTTGCCACACTTGCTCCTGGGGAGCGCGCTGCCCGGGGAGAAGAGCAGGAGCCGTTGGCTTTCTGGTCTGGAAACGGTTGCGAAGTAAGAGAGCCGGCCCTGGCCGGCGCAGCGGCCCGTAGCAATACAAGTGTCACCCGCTCCCAGTGCAGAGATACAGAAGCCTGGTTGCTAAGGAGACAGGAGGCGATGAGTAGGGCAGGGCGCGTGCTCCACTCTTAGGAAGGAGTCTGGGCAGAAAGCATGCCTGTCCTGAGCCTCTGGGCCCAAGGAGACAGCAGCTCCTTGGCCACCTGTCCCTGGGGCAGACATGCGCTAGCCACCAGGTGCCTACGCTGAACTCGCAGAAAGAGCTCCCTGAAATAACGGGGAGTCAGATGCCGTCTTCCTCCAGGATGTGGAAGCTTGGAGGAGGTACGGGGTTTAAGGGGAAGGCGTTGGACAGTGCCCCAAAGGTCCCTATTCAGTGCACGGGCGGTGTGCAGGGATCCTGTCACCTCTCTTTTCCTGTGGGCAAAGCACTGGCCTAGTCCGGGAGTCCGCCTGAGCGCCAGAGTAAAAGGCCAAGCGTTGCCTACACTGGGAGATGGTAGTGTGCATAGATTGCCATCCTAGGCTACGCACGCTACTGCAGGGTTGTGGCTGTGTCTGCTTAGTTCGGTCTGGCAGGGTGAAGCCAGGATGCGAACATGGAGCCCGGGAAAGCAAGACCCAAGAGGCACCAGCTCTCCCGCAGCTCTTCTTCCCTGACGCGACTGAAGCCTTGCTGAGGAAGCAGCACCGAAGTGGTGTTAGGTCCAAGCCAAAGCCTCTGCGAAAGCACAGCATTCGCTGAGAAATGTTCTGCGGGCTGCTGCTGCTTGCCTGATCCCAGACTCGCGGTGGGAGAAACCCGCATACCGTGGAAGCCTCTTTGCCTGGGCATCTCCCCTGGGAAAGCACAGCGTTCCTTGGGAAATCTGAGTTGGGTTTGGGGATGCTGCTGCTGCTTGCCTGAGCTAGTCTCCGCGGCTTGGTGGAAGATACCCGCATGGAGCGAAATACTTTTTGCCCTACATCTCCTCTGCCTGAGAGACAAGCCAAGTGTGGGGAAGTCGCAGCACGCAGCCCCCAGAGAAGAGAAGGAGCCGTTGGCCTTGGGGTCGGGAAATGCTCGGGAAGCAGGATAGCCTCTCTTCTTCCCTGCCGCGACAGAGCAAATGACCAAAGCCTTGCTGAGGAAACAGCAGCGAAGCTCGGTTCGCGCCAAACTGAAAACCTCTGCGAAAGCATAGCAGTCGCTGGGAAATCAGAATCGGTTCTGCGGGCTCTTCTGCTGCTGGCCTGATCCCAGTCTCGCGGGTGGAGAAACCCGCATACAGCGAAAGCCTCTTTGCCCAAGCATCTCTTCTGGGAAAGCACAGCATTCGTTGGGAAATCAGCATCGGATGTTGGGATGCTGCAGCTGAATGCCTGAGCTAGTCTCCGCAGCATTGTGGAAGACACCCGCATGGAGCGAAATCCTCTTTGCCCTAGCACCCCTCTGCCTGAGAGAGAAGCGCGTTTGCGCCTGTGGAAAGAGCCTAAGGAAAGGGACACGTCTTTAACTGCGCTCCCCAGGAGCATGTCTATGGAAGGTGCAGCACGCTGCCCAGGAAGAAGAGCACGAGCCGTTGGCCTTCTGGTCTGGAAACGGTTGCGAAGCAGGAGAGTAGGCCCTGGCAGGCACAGCGGCCGGTGGCAATACAAGTGTCACCTGCTCCCTGTACAGAGAGATGGAAGCCTGGCTGCTACGGAGAGAGGAGGGAATGAGTAGGGCAGAGCACGTGCTCAACGCTTAGGAAGGAGTCTGGGCAGAAAGCATGCCTGTCCTGAGCCTCTGGGCGCAAGGATAGAGGAGCTCCTTGGCCACCTGTCCCTGGGGCAGACATGCGCTAGCCACCAGGCGCCTACGCTGAACTTGCAGAAACAGCTCCCTGAAATAACGGGGAGTGCGATGCCATCTTCCTCCAGGATGTGGAAGCTTGGAGGAGGCACGGGGTTTAAGGGGAAGGGGTTGGACAGTGCCCCAAAGGTCCCTATTCAGTGCACGGGCGGTGTACAGTGATCCTGTCACCTCTCCAAGTCTGGCCTTGGACAGGTGACCAAGGAGATGCTGTGCCCTTGGGACCAAAGGCACCGGAAAGGCCTGCCTTCAGCGCAGACTGCTTCCTCAGAGGGTAGTACGCACCCCTGCCCTAGTCGTCCCCTCATGTCAACATGGCAGGAGCTTCCACCTCTCCGCACAGGGAGCCTGGGACACTTGTCTTGCCACCGGCCTGCTATTCGTGCCACGGCAGGCTATCCTGCTTCCCGAGCGTTTCCCGACCCCAAGGCCAACGGCTCTTTCTCTTCTCCGGTGGTGGCGTGCTGTGCCTTCCACACACTTGCTCCTGGGGAGAGCGGTGACGGACGTTTGCAACCACGTTTCTCTCTCAGGCAGAAGGGATGCTAGGGCAAAGAGTATTTCGCTCCATGCGGGTATCTTCCACCGCATCCCCAAACCCAACTCAGATTTCCCAACGAATGCTGTGCTTTCCCAGGGCAGATGAGAAGGCAAAGAGGCTTTCGCTGTATGCGTCTTTCTCCCACCGCGTGACTGGGCTCAGGCAATCAGCAGCAACCCGCAGAACATTTCTCAGCGAATGCTGTGCTTTCACAGATGCTTTGGCTTGGAGCGAACAGCAATTCGCCACTGCTTCCTCAGCAAGGCTTCAGTTGCGTCAGGGATGAAAAGCTGCGGGAGAGCTGGTGACTCTTGGGCCTTGCTTTCCCAGGCTCTGTGTTCGCGTCCTGGGTTCACCCTGCCAGGCCAAAATAAGTAGACACAGCCACAACCCTGCAGTAGCGTGCGGAGCCTAGGATGGCACCCTATGCACAACTACCATTTCCCAGTGTAGGCATCGCTTGGCCTTTTACTCTGGCGCTCAGGCGGACTCGCAGACTAGGCCAGTGCTTTCCCACAGGAAAGGAGAGGTGACAAGATCCCTGCACACTGAATAGGGAGCTTTGTGGGACTGTCTCCACCCCTTCCCCTTAAACCCCGTGCCTCCTCCAAGCTTCCACATCCTGGAGGAAGACTTCATCTGACTTCCCGTTATTTCGGGGAGCTGTTTCTGCGAGTTCAGCGTAGGCGCCTGGTGGCTAGTGCATGTCTGCCCCAGGGACAGGTGGCCAGGGAGCTGCTGTCTCCTTGGTCCCAGAGGCTCAGGACTGGCATGCTTTCTGCCCAGACTCCTTCCTAAGAGTGGAGCACGCGCCCTGCCCTACTCATCCCCTCCTCTCTCCGTAGCAGCCAGGTTTCCCTTTCCCTCTCAATGCACACAGAGCGGGTGACACTTGTATTGCCACCGGCCGCTGTGCCTGCCAGGGCTGGCTCTCCTGCTTCCCAACCATTTCCAGACCAGAAGGCCAACGGCTCCTGCTCTTCTCCCTGGGCAGCGTGCTGCACCTTCCACACTCATGCTCCTGGGGAGAGCAGTGAAAGACGTGTCCCTTTCCTTATGGCTCTTCCCACAGAGCCAACGTCGCTTCTATCTCATGCAGAGGGGACGCTCTGGCAAAGAAGATTTCGCTCCATGCGGGTATCTTCCACCATGCTGCGGAGACTCGCTCAGGCATTCAGCTGCAGCATCACACACATCCGATTCTGATTTCCCAACGAATGCTATACTTTCGCATAGGAGTTGCCCCGGCAAAGAGGCTTTCGCTGTATGCGGGTTGTTCCACCCGCGAGACTGGGCACAGGCAAGCAGCAGAAGAGCCCGCAGAACCGATTCTGGTTTCCCAGCGACTGCTATGCTTTCCAGAGTTTTTCAGCTTGGCGCGAAATGCACTTCACTGCTGCTTCCTCAGCAAGGCTTTCGTCATTCGCTCTGTTGTGGCAGGGAAACAGAGCCCCGGGAGAGCTGGTGCCTTTTGGGCCTTGCTTTCCCGGGCTCCAAGTTTTCGCCCGGGGTTCACCTTGCTAAGCCGGACTAAGCAGACACAGTCACAACCCTGCAGCAACGTGCATGGCCTAGGATGGGACTCTATGCACACTACCTTCTCCCGGTGTAAGCAACGCTTGGCCTTTGGCAGTGGACCTCAGGTAGACTCGCGGACTAGGTCAGTGCCTTCCTCACAGGAGAGGAGAGGCGACAGGATCCCTGAACACCGCCCGTTACTAAATGGGGAGCATTCGGGGATTGTTGCCACTCCTTTCCCGGCACACCCCCAGCCACCGACAAGGCTGTCACATCTTGGAGGAAGATGGCATCTGACTGCCCATTGCTCGAGGGAGCTGTTTCTGCGAGTTCAGGGTAAGGTGCCTGGTAGCAAGCCCAAGTCTGCCCTACGGACAGTTGTCCAAGGAGATGCTGTGCCCTTGGGACCAGACGCACAGGACAGGCCTGCCTTCTGCCCAGACTCCTTCCTCAGAGTGGAGCACGCGTCCCTGCCCTAGTCGTCCCCTCATGTCTCCTTAGCAGCCAGGCTTCGTCTCTTCGCACAGGGAGCGGGTGACATTTGTCTTGCCACCGGCCTGCTGTTCCTGCCAGGGCAGGCTCTCCTGCTTCCCGAGCGTTTCCTGACCCCAAGGTAAATGACTCCTTCTCTTCTCTGGGGGTGGCGTGCTGCGCCTTTGCCACACTTGCTCCTGGGGAGCGCGCTGCCCGGGGAGAAGAGCAGGAGCCGTTGGCTTTCTGGTCTGGAAACGGTTGCGAAGTAAGAGAGCCGGCCCTGGCAGGCGCAGCGGCCGGTACCAATACAAGTGTCACCCGCTCCCAGTGCAGAGATACAGAAGCCTGGTTGCTAAGGAGACAGGAGGCGATGAGTAGGGCAGGGCGCGTGCTCCACTCTTAGGAAGGAGTCTGGGCAGAAAGCATGCCTGTCCTGAGCCTCTGGGCCCAAGGAGAGAGCAGCTCCTTGGCCACCTGTTCCTGGGGCAGACATGCGCTAGCCACCAGGTGCCTACGCTGAACTCGCAGAAAGAGCTCCCTGAAATAACGGGGAGTCAGATGCCGTCTTCCTCCAGGATGTGGAAGCTTGGAGGAGGTACGGGGTTTAAGGGGAAGGCGTTGGACAGTGCCCCAAAGGTCCCTATTCAGTGCACGGGCGGTGTGCAGGGATCCTGTCACCTCTCTTTTCCTGTGGGCAAAGCACTGGCCTAGTCCGGGAGTCCGCCTGAGCGCCAGAGTAAAAGGCCAAGCGTTGCCTACACTGGGAGATGGTAGTGTGCATAGATTGCCATCCTAGGCTACGCAAGCTACTGCAGGGTTGTGGCTGTGTCTGCTTAGTTCGGTCTGGCAGGGTGAACCCAGGATGCGAACATGGAGCCCGGGAAAGCAAGACCCAAGAGGCACCAGCTCTCCCGCAGCTCTTCTTCCCTGACGCGACTGTAGCCTTGCTGAGGAAGCAGCACCGAAGTGGTGTTAGGTCCAAGCCAAAGCCTCTGCGAAAGCACAGCATTCGCTGAGAAATGTTCTGCGGGCTGCTGCTGCTTGCCTGATCCCAGACTCGCGGTGGGAGAAACCCGCATACCGTGGAAGCCTCTTTGCCTGGGCATCTCCCCTGGGAAAGCACAGCGTTCCTTGGGAAATCTGAGTTGGGTTTGGGGATGCTGCTGCTGCTTGCCTGAGCTAGTCTCCGCGGCTTGGTGGAAGATACCCGCATGGAGCGAAATACTCTTTGCCCTACATCCCCTCTGCCTGAGAGACAAGCCAAGTGTGGGGAAGTCGCAGCACGCCGCCCCCAGAGAAGAGAAGGAGCCGTTGGCCTTGGGGTCGGGAAATGCTCGGGAAGCAGGATAGCCTGACGTGGCACGAACAGCAGGCTGGTGGCAAGACATGTGTCACCCGCCCTTGTGCTGAGAGATGGAAGCCTGGCTGCTAAGGAGACATGAGGGGACGACTAGGGCAGAGGCACGTGCTCCACTCTGAAGAAGAATTCTGGGCAGAAAGCAGGCCTGTCCTGTGCCTCTGGTCCCAAGGGGAAAGCTTCTCCTTGGCCACCTGTCCCAAGGGCAGACTTGGGCTTGCCATCAGGTGCCATACCTGCAACTCGCAGAAACAACCCCATGGAGAAACAAGTGCACTATCTAAAAAGAGATCAGTGAACTTGGACTGGAGTTCGTTGACATGGAAGAAAATAAAATATTACAGAGAAGAATACTCTGTGGTCCACAACCTAAACGGGCTGGGATTCCCATCATTTGGATCCCTTTAGCTTTACAAAAGTCAATTAAATTTTTGTTTCTCCAATTAAAGTTGATTCCACAGTACTTTTTCAAACATCTCTTGTAAAGTATTGTTTCCCAGAATGAAAGGGATTTTGCACATGTATATATATGCCTTTGTCTCTGGTCATGATCTCCGTCAGGATCCTGGGATCGAGCTCCATATCGGGCTTCCTGCTCATTAGGGAGTATACTTCTCAGTCTCTCTTTGCAGCTACCTCCCCCTGCCCCACTCATGCTCTCTCTCTCAAATAAATAAATACAATCTTTAATTTTTTAATTAAAAATCAGATAAATGAAATAAAATAAAAAGTCTGTTCTTACTGTCCCACTTAGCTCCTTTTTTTTGTGTTGTATTTAAAGCAGCATGAGAGAAGATGAGGCTCTCAAACTAAAAAAAAAAAGAAAAAAATTGTGTTTTGTTAGGATTTAAGATCTTGTCTGCTAGACAAAAACGTTGGCTTTTTTAACTGTAAAAATTAACAAAAGAGAATGAGATAGAATTCTAATAATTTTTGTAGAAATTACAAATTTCCTCCAACCCAATTACATACAGACCCATTAAGTAAATTCATGCCAATGTCCCAAACCAAGCTTTTCTAATAGTAATGCATCTGTGAAAACAGGGTCAACCCAAGGAATAAATAAATATTATTATTTTTTTCCTGTCTCTCCACAGTCACATCTGGGTATATTGGTAGCAAGCCAATTATCTCTCTTATAAGACATGATATCATTAGGAAGGGTATTCTGTTTATTTGGAACAACTGAAAATCATTGTAATTTTATCTTGGTGCAGTAACTTGAGATGGCACAGTGTAGGTTATGAATATTTTTTTTTTTTTTTACTGGGAAGAAGAGATTATAGAGAAATTGGTTATCCAAGAGTGACTGACAGGTGTTGATATTTGCCAGGTCAATATCCATCTACTTTTTCCTTTAATATCAGAAAGCACTGAGGGATTGACAACAAGGAAACTTAAAACAACATCAAATATTTTAATGTCTCTTTTCTAGTTATATTGTAAGCATATGACAAAGTATCAGTCGTACAAGCTATCATGCTCTTTTACCTCTATCTTTGTGCCAGAAATGTGGGCTTAACAGTGAGAACTCCAACAGCAATTTTTGCAACTGTGAATTAAAAGCCATGAAAACCTCTAAGATAGTTCACTTGACTTTCTGAAGACTCTGAACCAACACCAGAAAACACTCTCTGTAGTCTTCTTGTTAAATGAAAAAATATGGTTAAACCACTTTTGAAAGTCTACTACATACAGCAAAATGTAAATCTTAATTGAAATATGTCCTCTCAGCTGTGCTTAAGCAACTGAGTCCTGAGCTTTTCAGGTTTTCAGTCTGAAAGAGTACACCTCTGGTGCTCTGAAAGGGAAGAGAAAGGACACCCTGTTCTCCATATAAATTAAAGAAGAGAAATCTGTGCATTTAAGTGGGCCATATAAAATTTATCAAGCAATTACCTCCTAACTCCTTCCTATCCAAATTACCTGATATGCTCTCCCTACTCCTTCATTCCACGTTACTGCCTTTTCTAGGATTCTGTCTCACATCACAACATGTCTTCTGTTATTTCCTTCTTGCAAGCTAGTTTTTTTTCTCCATCTAAAAAAGTCAACAATCATTGTGTATTTCAATTCCCACTTTCCTCAAATGCATTGATTCTTCTTATCTATTACTCTTTTCTCATACTCAGTGCCTTTGTCTTTATGGGGTTTGTACTTTGCTTTTCTCCATCCTTTACTGCCATTATATAATGAAATTTAATAACTTCTTAGAGAGATTTAAAAATTCCTACATAGCTACACGTGAACACAAAGTCACTGATTTTTAGCAAACCTATAAGATAGTCAGACATCCATTCAATTTCTTTTTTTAAGATTTTATTTTTTTATTTGACAGAGAGAGAGGACAAGCAGGCAGAGAGGCAGGCAGAGAGAAAGCCCGATTTGGGGCTCGATCCCAGGAGCCTAGGATCATAACCTGAGCCAAAGACAGTGGCTTAACCCACTGAGGCGTCCCTCCATTCAATTTCTTAACTGATTCTCCAATGCAAACTGAGTTCTAACTTAGACCTAAGTTCTACTTCTTACACGTTGTTATGTGACCAAATTCTTTCAGTTCAGTATTTTGTAACATTTAAATATTAATCAATTGATGCTTTGTCTGTGTATTTCTATGAAAATAATTTGAATACTGTAGATTTATTGTTATATTTATAGATTTATAATCAAAGTTTCATCAGTTAAAGTTTTTGGAAATTTCAGATATAATGATTAACCTAAAATGATACTGCCTCAAATCCCTCTGATATCAAGGCCCAACACCTGATTATAGCCAAATCTGTGGTGGATAGTTCCATGGGAATTGCAGTTACTTCACACTGATAGCATCTCATGTTCTCTCTCTCATTTTAGAATGTGTCCAACACAACCCAAAAGTGTAGGAGAGTTAATGTCCTCTGAGGACAGCTCTCAGTGAAGTGGAAATAAGAACCATAGATAAAATTGTCAGTTTTCAGGTCTTCATGAGGACAACGTAAAGCAGTTTCTCAGGACCTTTCAGTAAAAGCAAGCCTTCATTTTCTATCCACAACAATTATATCAACAATGTACCTCTTTGACAAAGTTGCTTCTTCACTGTATCACTTTCCCATTCTTTTCTACCTTGGATAATCTCCCAGATAAACTAACAGTACTCAAATCCTTTGTCCTACTCTTTGCTCTCAGGATAAATGGAGCCAAAAGACTTAGATTAATATCAAGTTCTAAATGGGATCTTAGAGCTATTTCTGTCCAGATTTTCATAAACATAGGGACCTTTGAATTATCAGGCTATAAATAAGTTCTAAATGGAGGGGGCAAAAGCAAAAAGTAGAAATTTTTATGTTTGATTTTTAATCATGATTAATTGACTTTATTGATTATTAAAAATGCTAACATTATAAAAGTGTGGATCTATGTAAAGCAATGTCATAATGTAAGAAATAAGTTGCATAGTCCTTTGGAGAATATTAAACCAAGTGTTCAGGTGCCATCTAATTTCTTGTTTAATCCAGAACTTTGGTGTGCATTATCTTGAGGAATAGGATTTTGAAGTCCAGACAGACTAACAGAAAACTGATCCAAATGTGTGTGTTTATATTTCTGGTTTTGTTGTAAAAATCAAAGTGTGATTGCTGGTTTAAAATGGTAAAACTAATAATGTTCATGGACTCTATTATAAATTTTCTAATTGTATGGGAAGAATCCAATAAACATGCAAATCCTCAAAGAGCTACAGGATCAGGTAGTGGTATGTTCTGATTCAACAGCATCATAATGCAGCATTTTATATGTGTGGCTAATGGATATTTTCATGAATGTTTGCTAGCTTGTCAGCCAATACAGAGAAATATTAGGTAGGGTAATTACTCGCAGTTGTGTTTAATAAAATGAGAGAAAATTATCAAATGACACTAATAATAATAATCCTATAGCAGGCTAAATAATTCAATGATAATTACAAGTATTTTAATCTAGATTTCTTCCCTGATTATGACTCTTCTCTCCTTTATCATAATGGGAGTAGCAGATTGTCTGCAATGAATTGTGAAAACCCAGCAGTGACTTTGGCAGTGAAGGCCTCCCATCAATTTTGATAGGTTAAAATGATTCTGGTTGGTCTTGAGCAAATGCGTCAATTTGTTTTTCTGTGTGTGTCATAAAAGAAAGAAACAATAGTAAATTCTTGCTGTTATTCCATGGAGCCAATATAATCATACTGCCAACAAGAGGCTGTTGACACCGTAAGTGTAGTTAACTGTCTTGAAATACTAGGCCTCAAAATAAAATTCCAATATTTCACATAACCTCTCTTTTTTTTTAAAGAAAACAAAACAAAACAAAACAAAACAAAACAAAACAAAACAACTATACTGCTTACATTTAGGGCCCAGCTGTTGTGTAACTATTTTTGAACATGTCTACTGTAAGTGTATATATATATTTTTTTCTGTGCTATAAATTCATTTAGAGAAAAATTTGGATTGCAAATCATTTTGGGGGAGGCATAGTATTTGTGGATAGTCTTACAAGTAAAAAGGACTAAAAGAAAGAAGAAAAACATTTTTTATTACAGCATATTTACATCTGTCCAAAGTACTTATTTACTATAGTACTGACTAATGTATAATACTGTACACAAAGAAAGAAGTTAAATGAGTTATAATTCAGTGGAAGTATAGCTGGCCATTTTAAAACTTAACACTGAATCTTTCTGGTATGAAATGTGATATCTGGCAATCTGGTCCAGTTCATTGCATCAGGTCATTTGTATGTTCTTAGTACCATTTTGATAGCATAGCACATTTTATAACCCAGACATTTTACAATGGAACTGATGCATGTATTTTTAAAAGTATAGACATACATGAAGCTATGAGAGCAGAAAAGATGAATGTCCGTAGTATCATTTAGACTCAACAAATAAAAGTGTCCAAGGCTCTGAGTGAGATTTATGAATATTGTGTAAGATTAGGCCAACATGTGGTTTTGATATAAATAATCTGTTCTTAAATTAGAATTACAGTCGTTGAGTACAGTGTTGAAAATGGCAGATAGATTTTAGCTATCTTTGCTCACTAGGGAAAATGGAAAAATGTTGAGTTTGGTCAGATTTTCACTTAACTTCTGAACAATCTTACGTTTGAGAGAACCTTTCTGAAATAAGAATCCTTAAAGACATAACCCCTTTGGCACAAGTTTTCAAGAAACTTGTTTGATGTTGTAGATAATTATATGGCACACGTACTGTTCTAGATGTTTCATGCCAATAATATGTAAACCATACCAAGGCTACATATACATATAGAGATGTTCTTCAGCTTACAAGGAAGCTATGTACAGAGACACACATAAAAAACTGAAAATGCATTTAATACCCCTAAACTATCAAATATCATAGCTTACCTTAAGCTTATTTAAACTTACATTGGCCTGCATTTAGGCAAAATCATCTTAAACAAAGCCTATTTTATAACAAAGTATCAAATATCACATGCAATTTATTAAATATTACACTAAGAAAAGAAGAATGGTTATATATAGAATGGTTGTAAGAATATCAGGTGTCCACCCCTGTAATCTTCTAGCTGACTGGGAGCATTGGCTCACTGCCCCTGCCCAGCATCACAAGACGGCACCATACCACATGTCACTGGCCCTTTTTATAAAGACCCAAATTCAAAATTCAAAGTACAGTTTCTACTGAATCACTTTCACTTTCACATCATTGCCAAATATATCATAAGTTGAATCATTGTAAATCAGGAGCCATCTGATTTGAAAGTTAAATCACAGTCACCCATATACACACAAAACAAGGCCTTCATGTAGGGCCATTTATGTATCTCTAAACAACATAGCATGACATATCAATGGCAAAAAATGGAGATGAAGGGGACAATTGCTTTGCGTCAGTACTCTGAGCAGTAACATACATGGCCTTACTCACCTAGCAGAACTCCAGAGCTAGCTGATGGCAAGGAATTTTACAAATGTTTGCTGAACAGCTTAAGCACTATTATTTTTAACTTAGTGTGCATATCTGTTTTCTAGAGATATGTTCATTTATTTTATTGACTTCTTACAAAACCAAATAATTTCCTCTTATTTAAGTGACAGGTAAATGAATTTTTTTTAATTTAAATCAAATGGCTTTTTAGGGAAAATATACAAAAATTCTGAAACTTGTACTGCTTATGAATCTTTTATTGGAATCCCTATCAAGTTGTATTCTTCAAGTTTTTCCTAAATAATCTTCAATAAATTGAAAATATTTTTTGGATTTTATTCAAAGCTGTTAACACACAATTTCACTTTGTTAAATATAGTGCTAAACGGTCAACCAAAACTTTCTGTCTTTTTTTTTTCACTACCACATCCTCCATCTACTGACTGGATTCTCTCCCCAACTAGCACATATATACCATTGTCTATCTTTAGGATAAGGAAGGGTCATCTTTTGTCTTTATTCTATTCCTCGTATGCTTCTGAACTTGTTGAATTTTAATAGAGTCACACCATAAGCATCACATATTTGAATCCCCTTTAAATAGTAAACAGTGCACAACCAGAGCATACCTTCAAAGCTATCAATATACTTACTCTGATATATTACTTTTGTATTTTTGTAAATTAAAATAATGAAATTATAGAACAAGAGTTTCAGGTGGTAGGTGTTGTAAGTTTTACCGAAACTGACTTTTGTCAAACTCGTTATTGTCATCATATGTGTCAAGTAGTTTTCTCAGGTTTATTTTTAGAATATCATTGTATAATGAATATTTACACTGATATCTAGTATAAAAATCTTGCAATTTATTTTAGAAACATTAAGATATTGAAAATCAATCTATTTCTTTAATTCATTAAAGACATTTATGGCTTGTTCCCAGTACTTTTTTTTTTTTTCCTAAGAATATTTCTTTTTTTTTTTAATATAATTTTTTATTTTTTTATAAACATATATTTTTATCCCCAGGGGTACAGGTCTGTGAATCACCAGGTTTACACACTTCAAAGCACTCACCAAAACACATACCATCCCCAATGTCCATAATACCACCCTCTTCTCCCAAATCCCCTCCCCCCAGCAACCCTCAGTTTGTTTTGTGAGATTAAGAGTCACTTATGGTTTGTCTCCCTCCCAATCCCATCTTCTTTCATTTATTCTTCTCGTATACACTTAAGCCCCCATGTTGCATCACCACTTCCTCATATCAGGGAGATCATATGATAGTTGTCTTTCTCCGCTTGACTTATTTCGCTAAGCATGATACGCTCTAGTTCCATCCATGTTGTCGCAAATGGCAAGATTTCATTTCTTTTGATGGCTGCATAGTATTCCATTGTGTATATATACCACATCTTCTTGATCCATTCATCTGTTGATGGACATCTAGGTTCTTTCCATAGTTTGGCTATTGTGGACATTGCTGCTATAAACATTCGAGTACACGTGCCCATTTGGATCACTACGTTTGTATCTTTAGGGTAAATACCCAATAGTGCAATTGCTGGGTCATAGGGCAGTTCTATTTTCAACATTTTGAGGAACCTCCATGCTGTTTTCCAGAGAGGTTGCACCAGCTTGCATTCCCACCAACAGTGTAGGAGGGTTCCCCTTTCTCCGCATCCTCGCCAGCATCTGTCATTTCCTGACTTGTTGATTTTAGCCATTCTGACTGGTGTGAGGTGATATCTCATTGTGGTTTTGATTTGTATTTCCCTGATGCTGAGTGATATGGAGCACTTTTTCATGTGTCTGTTGGCCATCTGGATGTCTTCTTTGCAGAAATGTCTGTTCATGTCCACTGCCCATTTCTTGATTGGATTATTTGTTCTTTGGGTGTTGAGTTTGCTAAGTTCTTTATAGATTCTGGACACTAGTCCTTTATCTGATATGTCATTTGCAAATATCTTCTCCCATTCTGTCAGTTGTCTTTTGATTTTGTTAACTGTTTCCTTTGCTGTGCAAAAGCTTTTGATCTTGATGAAATCCCAATAGTTCATTTTTGCCCTTGCTTCCCTTGCCTTTTGTGTTGTTCCTAGGAAAATGTTGCTGCGGCTGAGGTCGAAGAGGTTGCTGCCTGTGTTCTCCTCAAGGATTTTGATGGATTCCTTTCGCACATTGAGGTCCTTCATCCATTTTGAGTCTATTTTTGTGTGTGGTGTAAGGAAATGGTCCAATTTCATTTTTCTGCATGTGGCTGTCCAATTTTCCCAGCACCATTTATTGAAGAGGCTGTCTTTTTTCCATTGGACATTCTTTCCTGCTTTTTCAAAGATTAGTTGACCATAGAGTTGAGAGTCTATTTCGGGGCTCTCTATTCTGTTCCATTGATCTATGTGTCTGTTTTTGTGCCAGTACCATGCTGTCTTGATGATGACAGCTTTGTAATAGAGCTTGAAGTCCGGAATTGTGATGCCACCAACGTTGGCTTTCTTTTTCAATATCCCTTTAGCTATTCGTGGTCTTTTCTGGTTCCATATAAATTTTAGAATTATTTGTTCCATTTCTTTGAAAAAGATGGATGGTACTTTGATAGGAATTGCATTAAATGTGTAGATTGCTTTAGGTAGCATAGACATTTTCACAATATTTATTCTTCCAATCCAGGAGCATGGAACATTTTTCCATTTGTTTGTGTCCTCCTCAATTTCTTTCATGAGTACTTTATAGTTTTCTGAGTATAGATTCTGTGTCTCTTTGATTAGGTTTATTCCTAGGTATCTTATCGTTTTGGGTGCAATTGTAAATGGGATTGACTCCTTATTATCTCTTTCTTCTGTCTTGCTGTTGGTGTAGAGAAATGCAACTGATTTCTGTGCATTGATTTTATATCCTGACACTTTGCTGAATTCCTGTATAAGTTCTAGCAGTTTTGGAGTGGAGTCTTTTGGGTTTTCCACATATAGTATCATATCATCTGCGAAGAGTGATAATTTGACTTCTTCTTTGCTGATTTGGATGCCTTTAATTTCCTTTTGTTGTCTGATTGCTGAGGCTAGGACCTCTAGTACTATGTTGAATAGCAGTGGTGATAATGGACATCCCTGCCGTGTTCCTGACCTTAGCGGAAAAGCTTTCAGTTTTTCTCCATTGAGAATGATATTTGCGGTGGGTTTTTCATAGATGGCTTTGATGATATTGAGGTATGTGCCCTCTATCCCTACACTTTGAAGAGTTTTGATCAGGAAGGGATGCTGTACTTTGTCAAATGCTTTTTCAGCATCTATTGAGAGTATCATATGGTTCTTGTTCTTTCTTTTATTGATGTGTTGTATCACATTGACTGATTTGCGGATGTTGAACCAACCTTGCAGCCCTGGAATAAATCCCACTTGGTCGTGGTGAATAATCTTTTTAATGTACTGTTGAATCCTATTGGCTAGTATTTTGTTGAGTATTTTCGCATCTGTGTTCATCAAGGATATTGGTCTATAGCTCTCTTTTTTGGTGGGATCCTTGCCTGGTTTTGGGATCAAGGTGATGCTGGCCTCATAAAATGAGTTTGGAAGTTTTCCTTCCATTTCTATTTTTTGGAACAGTTTCAGGAGAATAGGAATTAGTTCTTCTTTAAATGTTTGGTAGAATTCCCCCGGGAAGCCGTCTGGCCCTGGGCTTTGGTTTGTTTGGAGATTTTTAATGACTGTTTCAATCTCCTTACTGGTTATGGGTCTGTTCAGGATTTCTATTTCTTCCTGGTTCAGTTGTGGTAGTTTATATGTTTCTAGGAATGCATCCATTTCTTCCAGATTGTCAAATTTATTGCCGTAGAGTTGCTCATAGTATGTTCTGATAATTGTTTGTATTTCTTTGGTGTTAGTTGTGATCTCTCCTCTTTCATTCATGATTTTATTTATTTGGGTCCTTTCTCTTTTCTTTTTGATAAGTCGGGCCAGGGGTTTATCAATTTTTTAATTCTTTCAAAGAACCAGCTCCTACTTTCGTTGATTTGTTCTATTGTTTTTTTGGTTTCTATTTCATTGATTTCTGCTCTGATCTTTATGATTTCTCTTCTCCTGCTAGGCTTAGGGTTTCTTTCTTGTTCTTTTTCCAGCTCCTTTAGGTGTAGGGTTAGATTGTGTACCTGAGACCTTTCTTGTTTCTTGAGAAAGGCTTGTGCCGCTATATATTTTCCTCTCAGGACTGCCTTTGTTGTGTCCCACAGATTTTGAACCGTTGTATTTTCATTATCATTTGTTTCCATGATTTTTTTCAATTCTTCTTTAATTTCCCGGTTGACCCATTCATTCTTTAGAAGGATGCTGTTTAGTCTCCATGTATTTTGGTTCTTTTCAAACTTCCTTTTGTGGTTGAGTTCTAGCTTTAGAGCATTGTGGTCTGAAAATATGCAGGGAATGATCCCAATCTTTTGATACAGATTGAGTCCTGATTTAGGACCGAGGATGTGGTCTATTCTGGAGAATGTCCCATGTGCACTAGAGAAGAATGTGTATTCTGTTGCTTTGGGATGAAATGTTCTGAATATATCTGTGATGTCCATCTGGTCCAGTGTGTCGTTTAAGGCCTTTATTTCCTTGCTGATCTTTTGCTTGGATGATCTGTCCATTTCAGTGAGGGGAGTGTTAAAGTCCCCTACTATTATTGTATTATTGTTGATGTGTTTCTTTGATTTTGTTGTTAATTGGTTTATATAGTTGGCTGCTCCCACGTTGGGGGCATAGATATTTAAAATTGTTAAATCTTCTTGTTGGACAGACCCTTTGAGTATGATATAGTGTCCTTCCTCATCTCTTATTATAGTCTTTGGCTTAAAATCTAATTGATCTGATATAAGGATTGCCACTCCTGCTTTCTTCTGATGTCCATTAGCATGGTAAATTCTTTTCCACCCCCTCACTTTAAATCTGGAGGTGTCTTCGGGCTTAAAATGTGTTTCTTGGAGGCAACATATAGATGGGTTTTGTTTTTTTATCCATTCTGATACCCTGTGTCTTTTCACAGGGGCATTTAGCCCATTCACATTCAGGGTAACTATTGAGAGATATGAATTTAGGGCCATTGTATTGCCTGTAAGGTGGCTGTTACTGTATATGGTCTCTGTTCCTTTCTGATCTACCACTTGTAGGATCTCTCTTTGCTTAGAGGACCCCTTTCAAGATTTCCTGTAGAGCTGGTTTGGTGTTTGCAAATTCTTTCAGTTGTTGTTTGTCCTGGAAGCTTTTAATCTCTCCTTCTATTTTCAATGATAGCCTAGCTGGATATAGTATTCTGGGCTGCATGTTTTTCTCATTTAGTGCTCTGAAAATATCATGCCAGCTCTTTCTGGCCTGCCAGGTCTCTGTGGATAAGTCAGCTGCCAATCTAATATTTTTACCATTGTATGTTACAGACTTCTTTTCCCGGGCTGCTTTCAGGATTTTCTCTTTGTCACTGAGACTTGTAAATTTTACTATTAGGTGATGGGGTGTGGGCCTATTCTTATTGATTTTGAGGGGCGTTCTCTGAACCTCCTGAATTTTGATGCTCGTTCCCTTTGCCATATTGGGGAAATTCTCCCCAATAATTCTCTCTAGTATACTATCTGCTCCCCTCTCTCTTTCTTCTTCTTCTGGAATCCCAATTATTCTAATGTTGTTTCGTCTTATGGTGTCACTTAATTCTCGAATTCTCCCCTCGTGGTCCAGTAGTTGTTTGTCCCTCTTTTGCTCAGCTTCTTTATTCTCTGTCATTTGGTCTTCTATATCACTAATTCTTTCTTCTGCCTCATTTATCCTAGCAGTGAGAGCCTCCATTTTTGATTGCACCTCATTAATAGCTTTTTTAATTTCAACTTGGTTAGATTTTAGTTCTTTTATTTCTCCAGATAGGGCTTTTATATCTCTCGAGAGGGTTTCTCTAATATCTTCCATACCTTTTTCGAGCCCGGCTAGATCCTTGAGAATTGTCATTCTGAACTCTAGATCTGACATATTACCAATGTCTGTATTGATTAGGTCCCTAGCCTTTGGTACTGCCTCTTGTTCTTTTTTTTGTGTTGAATTTTTTCGTCTTGTCATTTTGTCCAGATAAGAGTATATGAAGGGGCAAGTAAAATACTAAAAGGGTGGCAACAACCCCAGGAAAATATGCTTTAACCAAATTAGAAGAGATCCAAAATCGTGAGGGGGGATAAAGGGGATAAAAAGGGGTTCAAAAAGGAAGAAATAAAAAAAAAAGAGGAAAAAAAAAGAAAAGAATTTTAAAAAAAGGAAAACACCTAAGAAAAATATAAAAAAGAAAAAATATATGTATTAGATAAACTAGTAAAAAATCGTTAATAAAGAAAAAGGTAACAGTTAAAAAAAATTTTTACCCAAAGGCAAAAAAAAAAAAACAAAAAAAAAACAAAAAAAATGAAAAAGAAAAAAATTAAATTAACCGCAAGACTAAAAAAAAATCACAGGGAAAAAGCCATGAGTTCCGTGCTTTGCTTTCTCCTCCTCTAGAATTCTGCTGCTCTCCTTGGTATTGAAACCGCACTCTTTGGTAGGTGAACTTGGTCTCGGCTGGATTTCTTGTTGATCTTCTGGGGGAGGGGCCTGTTGTAGTGATTCTCAAGTGTCTTTGCCCCAGGCGGAATTGCACCGCTTTTACCCGGGGCCGGGGTGAGTAATTCGCTTGGGTTTGCTTTCAGGAGCTTTTATTCCCTGAGCGCTTTCTGTAGAGTTCCGGAGGACGGGAATACAAATGGCGGCCTCCTGGTCTCCGGCCCGGAGGAGCCGAGAGCCCAGGGCCGCACTCCTCAGTGTGCGCTCAGAGAACTGTGCTCAGTTACTCCCGTCTGCCTGACCTCCGGCCGCGCTCCGAGCTCACCGAGCCTGCGACCGGTTCAAGGTCACCCCGAGTTGAGAGCTTACTGTTGGCTCTGTCTCTGTAGCCGGCTTTCCCATTCCAATACCCGCAAGCTCTGCGACACTCAGACACCCCTGATCCTTCTGTGACCCTGCGGGACCTGAGGCCACGCTGACCCCGTGTGGGCTTTGCCCCGGGTAGCCTCTGGAGCGATGTCCCTCAGCGGAACAGACTTTTAAAAGTCCTGATTTTGTGCACCGTTGCTCCGCCGCTTGCCGGGAACCGGCCCCTCCCCACAGGGTCTATCTTCCCATCGCTTTGGATTCACTTCTCCGCCGGTCCTACCTTTCAGAAAGTGGTTGTTTTTCTGTTTCCAGAATTGCTGTTCTTCTTCTCTTCAATCTGCTGATGGATTTGCAGGTGTTTGCAATCTTTAGATAAGCTATCTAGCTGATCTCCGGCTAGCTGAAGTAGTCTCGGCCTGCTACTTCTCCGCCATCTTGATTCCTCCTCAATAGTATTTTATTTTAAGCAGTAAAAGTACCACTCTTTTTGAGCCTTAGTTAAAACAATGGTCAAAGCAGTAACAACAAGTGAACAGAGGCAGCTGTGAGAGCTGTTCCCAGTACTTTCTTACTGGTTAAAAAATGAATTTGAAGTAGTCTGAATTTCATTATTATATGGCACTTTATATTTGATGAATACAAAGACAATATTGTATATTAGCTATCTGAGAAGAATTCATTTTTTAAATTTTATTTATTTGTGAGTGAGAGAGAGCACAAGCAGGGGGAGCAGCAGAGTGAGGGAGACGCAAACTCCCAGCTAAGCAGGGAATCTGTTGCAGAACTGAGTCCCAGGACACTAAGATCATGACCTGAGCTAAAGGCTCAGGCGTTTAACTGACTGAGCCACCCAGGTGTCCCAATCTGAGAAGAGTTCTGTATGTTATTCCAATTCATATGAAGTTTAAAGTCCAGGTAGTTAACTTAATATTTTAGTGGCTATTACATAGATAGCACTATGTTCCAGGCAGAGAGTAAGAAAGAAATATTAAATCAACCATATTCTATGCATTCTAAATGAAAATAATTAATCAATCATAATAAATCCTTCTATTTATGGAATATTAACTTATAAGCTTTCCTCCATATGAACAATGCCAAATACCAGAATAAAGGGTCATCTAATACAAATAAAGGATAGAATTAAAGAATTCTGGTAAGCCATTTAATTTTGAAAAATGGTGCTATATTGTTGCTGAGTAGTGGTTTTCAGTTACATAATATCTGATAAGTGTAGAAGTAACGTGAGTGTTACGTGAGATGAGAAATGTTATATAATTAAGATACTTTTAAAAGTACAGATAAATACAAATTTGTAAACATAGCATTATGGAGGAATAAAAATAACTGATAGCTACACACTCTAAATTGAATAAATCTTGGAAAGTTAATAGAGAAGTAAAACAAGGACAGTGCAAAAAGGATGGTACATTTTGATGAAGTTCAAACAAATTCTCTGAAACCATAGATGGACTTAAAGATACTATTATGTATCAAATATTGTAAAAATTAAGCAAGGAAATAGCAAACATAAAATAACCAAAGCATACAAACTTGGGTAGATACAATAGGTGTGATCATGTTCTACTTCATAAAGAGATGAGTTAATAGATAAATAGAAGTAACTAGACTTTTTAGGAGTTAATAAAACTTTGCCTGTTATTTCTTAGTAATATAAAATATATGGTTTTCTAACAAAAATGCTTATCTTAAAAATATTTAAAAAAAATTTCAGGCTACTCATAAGGTTCTATTTACTTTTCCACTGAAGGAAAAGCTGGTTGTTGTAGTTGTAGTTGTTTATTTTAGTCTCCTCCTAGTTTTTATTATTATAATGTGGAATGAGGAATGTTAGATTGAAAAGTGAATTATTTTACAGACAAAAATTATTACTTGATTCACCTCCTAGTACAGCAGATGGAACTCCTGAAAACATGCCCTTTTGCCTTACAGAAGAGTAACAGTTATGCTTACTTCTGAAACATGCTTGCTGGTGGCCCTAAATAGTGACACCATAGTAAACATTTTGAATATTTGCAATTAATTTTTATAGTCATAGGGCTCCAAAAGGCACTGCTTGTATCTTAGCAGGTATTTCAATAAACTAAAAGTTGGCTGACTGTTTAAAAATATTAACAAGGCACAAAACATGGCAGAAGTATTGTCCTCAGATATTATTTTTTTCCATATGCTCCTGATTCCAGGCATGACAAGTTATTTTTAAAAATTTTTTTATAAAATATTTTATTTATTTATTTGACAGAGATCACAAGTAGGCAGGGTCAGGCAGAGAGAGAGGAGGAAGCACGCTCCCTTCTGAGCTGAGGGCCCGATTTGGGACTGGATCCAAGGAACCTGGGATCCTGACTTGAGCCGAAGGCAGAGGCTTTAACCCACTGAGCCACCCAGGCGCCCCCATGACAAGATATTTTTTTTTAAAGATTTTATTTATTTATTTGACAGAGAGAGATTACAAGTAGGCAGAGAGGCAGGCAGAGATAGAGAGGAGGTAGCAGGTTCCCCCTTTAGCAGAGAGCCTGATGTGGGCCTCCCAGGACCCTGAGATCATGACCTGAGCTGAAGGCAGCGGCTTAACCCACTGAGCCACCCAGGCACCTGACAAGTATTTTTCATAGATATATATACAATGTATTTTCCAGTTATAAGAAAAATGGTTCTGCTATTTTTAAGCTTTTTAAAAAATTACATAATTTTTTAAATTAAAATTTTATTTTTTAATGTTTTACTTTTCTTTATTTTTTAAAAAATTTTATTTATTTATTTGACAGACAGAGATCACAAGTAGGCAGAGAGGCAGGCAGAGAGAGAGAGAGAGAAGCAGGCTTCCTGCGGAGCAGAGAGCCCCATGCAGGGCTCGATCCCAGGACCCTGAGATCATGACCCGAGCCAAAGGCAGCAGCCCAAACAACTGAGCCACCCAGGTGCCCCTATTCCATTTTGTAAGAAGTTTACCATTTATAAAATGGTAATTTTCTCATTGTGTCTTCCCCTCTCATTGCTTTATTTAGAATAAAAAATTTCACAATAAACATAACGGATGCTTTCCTTTTGATGGTCCCTTTGTTGGTCATATTGTATATGAGCCATGACAATTAGTTTTACAAAATTTATTGATGTTTGTTGATATCTTTTATCATAACTAATTTTCCCTCCCTTATCTAGATTCCCCAGCTTTCAGACAGGTGGACACTTCAATAAACCATACCCAAGGTATGTATCAAGTACTTCTTAGACATTCTCTCAGATCCTTGAGGTGTCATTTTGCCTAGGGATTTGCAATAGGTTCTGCCAGAGGCACCACTGTGACAACTGATGTCCATGGTCTATCTCCTGCTAAGCTCAAGATGTCACTGGTTTCCAAGTTTATCTATACAATTAATGCATTCCAGCAAGAGTTTTTTTTTTAATATTAACAAACTTATTTAAAAGTTGATATGGAGAGGCAAAGACTCACAATAGTCAACATAGTGTTGAAGGAGAACAAAGACTGAGGACTGCCTTCAAAATTTACCATAACGATGGGGCGCCTGGGTGGCTCAGTGGGTTAAGCCTCTACCTTCGGCTCAGGTCATGATCCCAGTGGCCTGGGATCGAGTCCCACATTGGGCTCTCTGCTCAGCAGGGAGCCTGCTTCTCCTCATCTCTCTCTCTGTCTGTCTCTCTGCCTATTTGTGATCTCTCTCTCTCTGTCAAATAAATAAATAAAATCTTAAAAAAAAAGTATACCCTAACGATAATTGTAAGCAAGATATTGTAATACCACAGAAAGACTAGATTAAAGGAACGGAATATATATTATCAATTATATTTTATATTTAATATAAAAGCAAAAGCAATACAAGAGAGCAAAATACAATCTGTTAAACAAATGGTTCTGGAGTAAGGTTGAAGCTAAATGTAAAAGTATGAAATAAAAATAAAATAAAATAATAAAATAAAATAAATCCAGACAGATATCATACCCTCTTCACAAAAATTAACTCAGATTGGATTATAAACCTAAACATGAAACATGTAGAAGGTAATATAGAAGAAAATTTAAATGACCTTGGTTTTGGAAATAACTTTAGCTACAAAAGCACAAGCACTGAATTTAAAAATGTCTACTCTGTGAAACACAATGTCAAGAGAATGAAAAGGCAAAGCACAGACTATGAGAAACAATTTGCAAAATACACATCTGGCTAAGGATTGTAAATCTAAAATACACAAAGACCCCTTAAAACTCAACAATGGGGGAAAAACCTGATTAAAAATGAACCAAAGACCTTAGCAGATACCTCACAAAAGAAAATATTACAGATGGCAAATAAGCATATAAAAAGATGCTTACATCATATGTCATCAGGAAAATGCAAATTAAAACAAAAAAGAGACACCAGTACATACCCAGAATCCAGAACACTGACAACAGAACACAAAATGTTGGTGAGGATGTGGAGCAACAGGAATGTTCTTCCATGCCTATTGAGAATAAAGAATGGAAAACAACTAGGCAGTTTCTTACAAAACTAAACATATTCTTGCCAGATGATTCAGCAGTAGCAGTTCTCGGTATTTATCCAAAGAAGATGAAATCTATACGCACAAAGATGTCTATAGTAGTTTTATTCATTACTGACAAAAGCTTGGAAGCAACCAAGATATCCTTCCATAGGTGAAAGGTCAAATAAAGTGTAGTACATGCAAACAATGGAATATTATTTAATGCTAGAGAAATGAATTACCAAGCCATGAAAAGATATGGATATAAATATTTAATAAATATTTGATCTTAGGCTTCTACCAGTCTATCAATAGGATTAGTATATTTTAACAGTGAATGCTCAGCATTCACGAATTTACCTAATAAAATATTTTGGGTTCAATATTTTAAATACTTCAACCTCTATGATTATATTCCTAATAATTTTGAATTGGGGTAAATAAACCTTAATTTTTTGTAACTTGTTTCTTATTGCAAAAGAGATCAATGAAATTTTAGAAAATAAAAATTTACAAAAAAAATTTAGTTTACTATTCCCAAATAATTTAAAACTTTACCTTATATTCAAATACATATATTTTTCTAAATTGATTTATATGCTACTAAAACCAAAAACTTTTAGTTATACTACATGTCATATCATGCAATCAATGCCAGAAAGCCATCTGGCGATGACTTGTCTTAAATAGAGTTAAGATGGGTGTTATTACAATGCATGATGGAAACAAAGATAGTATAACAATTCAGTGTTACATAACTTTTCTGTTTTGATCAAGTTACCAATCTACAAAAGGCTTTTATCGGTGACAGACTTGGGAATTCAACAAAACTTTTAAACTAGCATGTGCGACTCATTCCTAGAAAACAACACATTCAATAACACTTTATTTAGATTAAATCATGACTATTTCTCCATTTGAATAAAAAGGGTAGCAACCCCAATAAGTTTATTGAACATGAAAAGTTGAAATGCTATAATGCTCCTAAGGAATTAAATGATCCAGTCATGAATTACAAAAAAAGGATATAAATTACCAAAGTGTTTGTATAATTGGAATGTACAACTGCCCATTATCGTTCAATAGTGTAGGCTTGTACAAGAACTCTATAAAAGAACTCCTCTTCTAAACCGTGGAAAATATGTTCCCTTTCCCCCTATATACAGCTATTAAGCCATTCATTGAGCTTTTAAAATATCCACTTAATACAGGCTTTTTACTCATTGGAACAGGGAGCAGGGCTCTATTTTTATTGCTTACATCTGAAGGATAGACGTCTAGCGTAAGTGGTAAAGCCCATAAAGGAGCCCAATAATAACAACAAAATACAGTTTAGTGATCCCTTACAATCTTCCAGCTACCTTTCTGAGAATACTTCAATTAATCAAACATATAAAATACCTGACCACAAAGAGCTTATATTCTTTTGAAATATAATAGTGAAATACACCAATAATAGAGGGGCACCTCGGTGGCTCAGTCCATTGTGTGACTGACTGTGGCTTGGGTCATGATCTCAGGGTCCTGGGATGTAACTCCCCAGCAGGCTTTCTAGGCAGTGGGGTGTTTTTTTCTTCCTCTGCACCCCCTCCCAATTCTCTCTCTCTCTGTCTCCAATAAGAAAATAAACCAGTAATAGAATAATGATGGATGGTTGATGGTGATAGTGTTACAAAGAAATACAAGAAAGGTAAAAGCCATTAGAGAATGCTGGGATGAAAGTTAATTTTATTTTGTGTTGGGTGGTTATATCTCATTTATGAGATGTTATTTGCACAAAGACCCAGGAAGTGAAGGAGGGTGTTATACAAATATTAAAGAAAAAGTTTGCTCTAGGCAGAGCAAGTAAGTATATAGACTTTGTGTGAACAGCTGGTCTGTTACTTTTGAGGAAAAGCAAGGAGGCCAATGAGGAGTTCATAGTGGTGGAGAGAGGAAGAACGTATTGATGTATGACCTTCTAGTACATTGAAACGCCTTCAGTTTTTATTTAATATGAAAGGGGAAGATACCAAAAGACTTTCAACAGCAGAATAAAATCATCTGACTTGATTTTTAGGTTAAGTTGCTGTACCAAAATAAATTTGCAGGGAAAAAGGAGTGCAGTATGTGTGGAAGTGGGGTTATCAATCAAGTCAATAATTCAGGAACATATGATGGTGTTTTTAGCATGCTGGGTGGTAATAGAAGTGGTGAGGTATGGTTTTTATTTTGTATATATTTTGATGGTGAATATTCTGGTGAACAGGATGGAATATGTGCAGGACATACAATATCAACATTTATTTTAACTGCACAAACAGAAGGGTGGAGTCTTCATTCCCTGATATGGAGTGAACTCTGAGGTCAAATGTTCTTTCTGATTAAATGGCATATTGATGATGAGGATTTAGTCAGACAGTGAAAGAGAGCAGTAAGCATAGTGTTAAGCGGTAAGACATTATAATACATTTGAACATCAAAAAACGTTGTGTTGGATCATCTGTTTAAGTGAGTAAATATATAAATAAAGCTTCCTGGGGTTCTGATAGAGATAAAGAAGACTACTATATGATCCAAAGGGGCACGTGCACCAAATGTTTATAGCAGCAATATCCACAATAGCCAAACTGTGGAAAGAACCTAGATGTCCATCAACAAATGGAATATATATATATATATATATATATATATATATATATATATATATATAGGAATACTATGCAGCCATCAAAAGAAATAAAATCTTGCCATTTGCGATGACATGGATGGAACTAGAGGGTATTATGCTTAGCAAAATAAGTCAACCAGAGAAAGACACTATCATATGATCTCCCTGATATGAGGAAATGGAAGTGCAATGTGGGGGGATTGGGGGACAGGAAAAGAGTAAATGAAACAAGATGGGATCGGGAGGGAGACACCATAAGAGACTCATAATCTCACAAAACAAACTGAGAGTTGACAGGGGGGTGGGGAGGGTTGCGAGAGGGTGGTGGAGTTATGAACATTGAGGAGGGTATGTGCTGTGGTGAGTGCTGTGAAGTGTGTAAACCTGGCGAATCACAGACCTGTACCCCTGGGGCTAATAATACATTATATGTTAATTAAAAAAAAAGAAGAAGAAGAAGACTACTATAAATCAAATGCTATGGTTTTCAGCAAAGAGTGTGTAATCAGGCATATTTTGTTAAAGTATACACGTAATATGATGGTCGAAAATTGGAATAACAGAAAACATAAAAATCAGAGATTTTAAAAAGAGATATGGGACAGTGTAGAGAATATAGTCAATGATATTATAATAGTGTTATATGGTGACAGATGGTGGCTATATTTGTAGTGATCATAGAATAATGTATGGAGATATTGAAAACCTGAAACCAATGTAACACTGAATATCAACTATACTCAAATAAAAGAATAGTAAAAATAATACATTTTAATTTAAAAAGATAAAAAGAGGGAAAAGAATTTGAAAAGTGAATTTCAAAAAGAGTAAAGATGAGGCTAAGACATACTCTGAACCTTGAGGAAAACACCATTTTGAAAATTCTTCCCATTTTGAGAAAACTCAAATGAATCAATACCATAAAAGAACCCATTTAAACTGAGAGATGTAATGAATGTTCAGGAAATAATTTTATGACAGGATAATTCTTCCCTATGAAACAGCATACAGAAACCAGGGGAAACACCTGGAAGCAAAATAAACTATACTGAAAATAAGAATTAGGAAAAAGATAAATAATGAAAGATAAGAAAATTAGACCTGCGACAGAGACCTAGTGAAAAGAATTTTTAGCTTGTGTTTTAATGTTTATGAGGATAATCTAGAGTTCATAACTGCCTTGAGGCAGGCTGGTTGTAGGCAGTTTAGGCAGACCCCTAAGACAGGCCTACTTTGGGCAGGTGGTGTTGGAGGAGGCCATTGGGCTGGACAAAGACAAATCCAACCATTTGACTAAAGTGTCTGTGAAGATGTTGAAGTCAGATGCAACAGAGAAAGACCTGTCAAACCTAATCTCAGAAATGGAGATGATGAAGATGATTGGCCAGCACAAAGACACCAACAACCTGCTGGGTCCTGCACACAGGACGGTCCTTTGTACACTCTCATGGAATATGCCTCCAAAGACAACATACAGGAGTACCTGCAGGCTCAGAGGCCTCCTGACCTGGAGTACTGTTACAATATCAGCCACAATGCAGCAGAGCAACTCTCCTCCAAGGACCTGTTATCCTGAGCCTATCAGGTAGCCTGAGGCATGGAGTACCTTGCCTCCAAGAAGTGCTTACACCAAGACCTGGCCACCAGGGAAGTGCTGGTGACAATGGACAACATGATGAAGATCTCAGACTTCAGCCTTGCCAGAGATATCACCACATCAGTTACTATAAAAAGACAACCAACAGTGGACTGCCTGTGAAGTGGATGGTCCCTAAGGCCATGTTTGAACAGATTGACATGCACCAGACTGACTTCTGCTCTTTTGGGGTGATCTTGTGCAAAATCTTCACTCTGGAAGCCTCCCATATCCTGGAGTGCCTGTGGAGGTGGTTTTCACGCTGCTGAAGGAGTCATTTGATGGATAAGCCAAAAAGTGCACCAGAGAGTTATACACAATAATGAGGGGTGGCTGGCATGTGGTACCTCCAAGCTGCTAGTAGAAGACCTGGATCATACTGTGGCCTTGACATCCAACCAGGAGTACCCGGACCTGTCCTTGGCCCTTGAACAATACTGTCTATGCTTTCCCAACACCCAAAGCTCCACCTGCTCCTCAGAGAAGAATTCCACCTTCTCTCATGTGCCGTTGCCCAGGGAGGCCTATCTGCCCTGACACCCAGCCCAGCTTACCAATGGTGGACTCAAATGTCTAGTATCCCTATTACTCCTGTCCATATTCCGTCATAAGCTGTAACCCTTACCCCCCACCCTCCCTGCAAGACTCACTGCCTTCTCCTTTGTCCCTTTCCTACTGGAATGAGCCAGCTGCCTACCTGAGGCCTTCACCCCTTGAAGTTCACCTCTCTTCCTCCTCCTTACAACCTGCTCAGGAAAGAAAGGCACAGAGAGGCAGGTACTTGCTCGTGGCTACTTCCTTCCCTCCCATATGTTGGACCAAGACCCCTCCCTGGCATCTGGTACTGCCTGGACGTCAAGGGAGTGGGAGATGAGGCATGCCAGTGAAAGCTGTCAGAGCTTTCCGGTTTTGGTTTTGTCTGCTTAACATAACATGTAAGACTGAGTTCTGGTGGCAGGGACCTAGTCCTTGGGGCTAGAGCACTAGCGAGGGGAGGTCAACTGCTCTGGGCCTTGGCTAAGAGCAACCACTGCTCCAGAGATATGGTGCCAAGGGCTTATTAATTTTGATACTAATTTGCTTTGCTGACCAAATACGTGGTATCAACAGATGGGAAGGCAAAGACTAGAAGCAGTGTTGTGACCATGGGGTCCAGCCCCAAACTATGAAGAAAACACAAAGTGTATAAATCTGAGTAAGTATATATTTACACACCTCTTTAAATAGGTTGTTATCAAGGATTTAATCAATGGGTAATATGGTCCTCGTGGCTGGGAAGCATCAGTTACCATATATTAAAAACAAAGAAAAGAGTTGTCTGGGTGGCTTCCTCCATCAGTGTCCCTTCTTTTCAGGTCATGATTCCAGGGTCCTGGGATGGAGCCCCACATCAGGCTCTCTGCTCAGTGGGAAACCTGCTTCTCCTTTTCCATCTGCCCTGCTTATAGTTCCTCTTCCTGTCTCTCTGTCTTTCAAATAAATAAATAATTAAAATAAAAGAAAGAAACAAAATGTTTTTAAAAGGTTTTTTTTTTTTTAATTTTCTAGGGGTGCCTCGATGACTTAGTTGTTTAAGCAGACGTTTGCCTTTTGCTGAGGTCATGATTCCAGTGTACAGGGATCCAGCCCTGCATGGGACTACTTGCACCCAAAGGAGCTTGCTTCTTCCTCTCCCTTTGCACGTGATTCCTCCCACTTGTGCGCTTCCTCTCTCTCTCTCTCTCTCTCTTGTTGTCAATAAACAAAATAAAATATTTTACTAAATAAAGAAATAAATAAATAAATTTCTAAACCTACTTTCAGTTTAGGTCCCTTAACAAAAATTGCTACTGCTTCATTTAAAAAAAAAAAGATAATTTAGAATGATGCTTCCAGAGTTAAAAAAGATTTTTTTTTCAGGATTAAATATAGAAGTGCTTTATAAATTAAAAGAAAAACTATGCTATATTAACACTAATCACACTATAACTTTGGTGATTATATCAAGATAATGAAAAGTGATTTTAAAGCATATTTCATTCTCAGACATAAAGATCAAGTCAAAATTACAGAAGAGTAAAAGGATGAATTCATCAGGGAGTATAATAATTCTTGACTTTTAATATTTAATAACAGATTTGGGGATATATAGGGAAAAACTAAGAACAAAAATCATAACTTCTACCTTAGAAGAGAAATGGAAAAAAATTTCAACACCTTTATTTTAAGATTATATAGACAAATGGTCATCAAATTGGTAAGATATGTAAGACTTGAATAAAATTATCAACTAACTAGATATGCTTGATATTACAGAACACTCCCAACAACCGCAGACTACATATATCTTAAGCCATGATTTTCTTTGCAAAGGTCAACATGGATAATGTTCTAGTCATAACTCCGTGTACCAGGAAAGAAGTTGCACATTTCTTGAAAGACACAACTATCAAAGCTCCATTGAGAAACGGTAAAGATGGAGAAGGGCTTTGCAAATTATATATCTGATAATGGACATCAACTCTGATTGTTAAAATATGAATAAAAATTAAAAAACCTTACTAATAATCAAGCAGAGTATCCAATTTTACATGTGAAGAAAATTATTGAAGAGACATGTCACCAAAAGGATATGGATGCTTTAAGCACATGACAAATATCTCAACATTTAGACATTAAAGAAATACAAGTTAAAATCATAATGAGACATCTATTAGAATGGCTAAAATTATAAAGGCTAATTGTACTTCGTCTGAGCTAGATTGAGAAGCAACGAAAAATCTAAACTGCTGTTGGCATATATCATGATACCACCACTTTGAAAAATAGTTTGAAATTTTTTTAAATGCAAAATATGTTGCAGTTACACAAATAGCCATTTTACTTCTAGGCATTTAACCAAGAGAAACAAACCCTATGTTCATACAAGGACTTGTATATGAATTTCATAGCAGCTTTATTTTTAAGAATTGAAAACAGTGGAAATGTTCATCAATGTACATCAAGAGAGCAAAGACAAATTATGATCTATTCATTAGATTTCTCTTCAACATCAAAATGAACTATTAACAATTGGAGTTTCTCAAAGTAATGATGCTGAGAAAATTAAAGCCAGGCAATGAATAGTATATACTGTGTGATTCCATGACTATAAAAAAATCTAGAAAATACAAATTTATATATAGTCACAGTCATCAAATATATTGGTGTGATTTTATTGCCTTCTTCTGTGCTCCCATAGCTTCCTACACTCGGATCTCTGAGCACTTGTTACACCATGTGAAAATATGAACTCTTTTTCTTTATTCTGTCTTACTTGAATAAGAATCCTTGAAATTTTATGGACATTTGAACTCTCAGTTATTAGCAGAAATTCTATCACACAGTAAATTTCCAAATATAAAAGCCAGAGTTTTACAATGACTTCTAAGCTTTTACATGATGTAGCCACTCATTTAACCTCTGTGACCTCTTTCCCTGCTACTCTTCAGTCCCTCACAGTGGCCTCCTTGCTATTCCTCAGATATGCCAGGCACGATCCAACCTTATGGCCTTCAAGATAGCCAATTCCTTTGTCTGGAGTGACCTTATTGCTGATAGTTCTGGGCAAATTCATCACCTTTCCATACCTTTGTTCAATTGTCAGCTTCATTGTAACTACCCTGATCTTCCTATTAAAATTCTTAACTCCCCATCCCCTGCCTAGCAACCTTGATTTTTCTCACCCTGATCTAATTTTTCTTTTTCCCCATTGTACTCATCATTTTTGAAATCCCTATGCAATTTCTGTTAAGGTTTATAGCTTTTAATTGTCTCACCCTTTAAAATAAAAGTTCTACAAAGCCAAGTATTTCATTTACCAGTGTAGCCTGAAGTAATATCTGCCATATAATAGGTTCAGTAGACAATTGGTACATTAAAAAAAAATTAATGTTGAGAGTATACTGAATTTCATAAGTCATTTCTATATTTTTTTCCAAAAAATAAACTATGAAAAACATACCTTAAATTTACTTTCAAAATATTTTATAGCATATAATGGACAATATACATAAGCCTTAAAGAAACAATCATATAAATAACCATTTCATACCTACTTAAAAATTGCATAATACCACACTCCTAGATCCTCTCTGAATGCTCTAAAATAGCCCTTGAAAGGAAATACATTTTTAAAAATAACAGATTTTTTTGGCAAATAATTTAATAAAATAAAAGTTTCATTCATCTATGTAGATCATAATAAATGTTTTTAATAAGCATGAAATTATAACTCTGAAGTGTGCTAAAATGAAACCACCTGCTAAAGGTGAGAGAACAAAAATAAACATCATTTTTCCAAATAAGAGGAATTTATTACCTTTGAATCAAAGCATGTGGATTTGTTCAAACTGGCAATAAAGGAATATGGAAACACAAACCATAGAATGTCATATTTTAGATTTCTAAAAGACTTCATAGTGAAGAGTATACATATTTTAAATGCTACATATTTCTACATAATGACAAGATGACAGGTTGTGACAAATAGCATTTAAAAAGCTCTACTCATAATGGAACGGAAGGTGTCATTTCCCTATAATTTTATATATGTCATTAATTTACTGTATCTGGATACAACATATTACCAAACAGATGTTCATCCAAGACTAAATTATTTTTAATGGAACATAATATTTTGAACCTACATATTAATCATTTTTCGATCTAACATTTATAGTCTTGCTAAACAATTTATCAGTTGTCGACAAAAAAAAATACGATAAAAAGTCGTGTTTGGAAAAGTAGATTTTCTTTGAAATTTGCATTTAAATAAAATTATTTGCTGATATCTTTAAAACTTTAAATGTAATTTTATATATATCTGACCTATCAGATGATATAAAATTTTTGGAGAAAATATGACATATTTTTTTGATCTTGGTTGAAGGTATTAATAAAGAGCAACTGTCTGTATTATTTGTATTGTGATATCTTAGTTAATAAACATGAATAACTGGTATAAAAATGTTATTTAAAATTTTTTTTTAATATTTTATTTATTTATTTGACAGTGAGAG